>NW_026000255.1:1595722-1655038 GCF_001458135.2 Marmota marmota marmota | reverse complement strand
AAAAGGGAAATTGCATGGTAATGGAGGGAGACCCTCATTGTTATACAAAATTACATATAAGAGGTTGTGAGGGGAATGGGAAAATAAACAAGGAGAAATATGAATTACAGTGGATGGGGTAGAGAGAGAAGATGGGAGGGGAGGGAGGGGGGAGGGTAGAGGATAGGAAAGGTAGCAGAATACAACAGTTACTAATAGGGCATTATGTAAAAATGTGGATGTGTAACTGATGTGATTCTGCAATCTGTATTTGGGGTAAAATTGGGAGTTCATAACCAACTTGAATCTAATGTATGAAATATGATATGTCAAGAGCTTTATAATGTTTTGAACAACCAATAAAAAAAATTAAAAAAAAAAAAAGAAAGAAATGTATATAAATTTCTGGCCATATTGGTTTTTGTTTTTCCATTCCAGGGATTGAACTCAGGGGCACTTGACTACTGAGCCACATCCCCAGCCCTATTTTGGATTTTATTTTGAGACAGGGTCTCACTGAATTGCTTAGCACCTCGTCATTGCTGAGGCTGGCTTTGAACTCTCATCCTCGTGCCTCAGCCTCCTGAGCTGCTGAGATTACAGACAGGTGCCACTGCACCAAGCTGGCCATATTATTTTGATTTTGATATTTTGTTGTCAGGAAAATTGTCTAGATCTTCCAGTCTGGGAAGTATCCAGTTGTCTCCTACATAGATCTCGAGATTTGCCCCTGCAGGAGCCTGAGTGACAGCAGATACCCTAATACCACTTCTACTCAGTTATCTGTGTTAATACAGGAATCCTCAGCATTCCTTTAGGAGGGCAATTATTAGAGCAACCCCAGGAGCCCAGAGCCTCTTACTAGCTGTGTTTCAATCATGTGGTGACTCAGGGGACTACATTAGACCTCACATATGGACCTCAAATAGAGACTGTGGGTAAATATCTTCCATCATTTGTCTTTTTATGTGAGCATGCTTATTCATTTACACAAGGGTGGTTTGTGCCAATTAAACTGCATGTTTGCTACTAGGCATGCAGACCCGTTTTTTCCCCAGCCCCAAATCTCAAACAGGAATCAGGGCATTTGAAGACTTTCTATAAAGAATCTATTCATACCAAATCAGTGAAAGGAGATTTCACTAATCAGATGAAGTTTATTCCTGATCGTCTCACTGGAAAAATCAGCTACATCTCCTATCCTACACTTTCCAGTCTTTAGTCAGAACAATTCCCTTCTACTTTATTTCTTTGTTCTATTTTCACACAGCCTCTAAATTTTCCTCGATCTTGTCCTACTTAGTTACCAGCCCCTACTGCAACCTTACCACAGTAGAACAATTGTAAACAAGGTATATGCATCTTCTAGGTTCTAAAGCTAAATCTGACCACCTACCCATTATTGAATGCTGTAACAGGTCTTCAAATATCTTTATACTAAAGACAGCACTTAGGAAAAAACAAATTTTAAGGACTCACCCTCCTTAAAATGAAGTAGGGTGTTTTAAATAACCTTGCTTTTTGTTTGTTTAGGCGGTTTTGTTGTCATTTATTTCTGTTTTTATTATTTTTGCCCTATGGATGCCTATATAATCCAAACAAGCACATGCATTGTTCTTGTTATAGGTGTAGGATGGAGATATTGAATAATGTTATTTCATTAGCAAAACTCACTCAAATAATCACTAGCAGATATATAGTAGGTACAAATAGAAACTGTAACAAATAAAAAATACAGCATAATGTCACACCTCTAGGGATTAAGGACACAGACCCAAGAAATTGTCTTTTGACTAATGAGAGGTATTGATCAGTGTTTCACTGATTGCAAATTGCATTATATCTTTATAACAGCTATCAAAACTAGGTAATCCGGGAGCTGGGTGGTGGCTCAGTGGTAGAGCACTTGCCTAGCATGTGTGAGGCACTGGGTTCCATTCTCAGCACCACATATAAATAAATAAAATAAAGGTCTATTGACAACTAAAAAATATTTTTAAAAAAATAGATAATTCAGATCTCATAATTAATGCAGCATTTAAAAATGTCACCAGCATAATAGAGCGGTTTGGTACAGAAAGATATGTATATTAGGAAACATTAGGTAATGTTTTTCATAATGTAGATAAAAGATATTGGGCCTTTATTAAGTGCCAGGTGCAATTTAGTTGTTTTATCTGATTTAATCCTCACAATATCCTTCTGACATGATTATAATTATCATGTTTTGCAGATGAGAAATATGAGACACAAAGAGATTAAGTGATTGAGTAAAGGTCAAACAGCTAATAAATTGGAAAGCCCAGGATGTGAATACAGGTTTGCTTGATTCCATAGATTTTGTTTTTTTCCCAGTGGACTATAAAGCTCCCTGACATCTGGCATTCTGATATTTTTTAAAGAAAATACAAGGAAAGAAAATAGCCCAAAGTGGTAAGATTAAATTTTGTTTGGAGATGAGTATTTTCCATCACCAAGAGGCTCAGCTACATTTTACTGGGGACATAATGTGAAGACAGCGTGAAGAGAAAATAGCTGTGTGAAGGGTGGGATTGCTAAGCAACCGTTTATGAAATCCAGGGAAACCATGGAAATGGAACACTGTGGTCCCAGACATGAACTTATTTAACACTCAAGAGTAAAGGCACAGCTAACAGGAACATCTGGCAAGACAAATCAGGAGTGTTATAGGCTTTGGGGGTACAAAGCATGATCGTTGTTGGTGTTATTATCACAACACATAAATAATCCAGGCAATCAGTGAATTTCAAACAAATAATTGCTCATACACTCTTCAAATTAAAAATGTCATTGTCACACATGGAAAATGTAAACTAATATGTCTTTAGATTTTATTTTCATTGGCAAATTTTCTACTCTCTTCCTTTTATCAAACAGAGCTGTGCACTTTGATTAAAGAAGGAATTGATCACTTTGAATTTTAAAGCATTTTAGGATTTATGATGGGCTTTCTTACAATGTGTTTCTGGCAATAAATGTTGAAGCAGGTATTATCATTCTGTATCAAAGAAAGAAAAACTGGGATGTCAGGGCATTTAAGCTTCTCGTTCAAGGGACTTTGTTAGTAGCAAATCTTTTTTTAATATTTATTTTTTAGCTTTAAGTGAACACAGTATCTTTATTTTATTTTTATATGGTGCTGAGGATCAAACCCAGTGCCTCACACATGCCAGGTGAGTGCGCTACTACTTGAGCCATATCCCCAGCCCCAGTAGCAAACCTTAAACTTCTACAGAGGTCTGCTTATAGACAAGAGCTTCTTCGGTTCAAAGTACTTTTATTATACTTCCCTAAGTCATGTATCTCTCAGAGAATCCAACCAAGGCTATATTCTATCTTTCTGTCCTAACGTCTGTATCATCATCTTCAGCTTTGTTTTCATCCTAAAAGTATGATCACAAAAACAGACCTTTGATCTAATAGTAACTCAAACCCCTGGTTAACTTTCTGCCTCACACTAAATTGCACCAACTCCCTTTTCTATGTCTAAACCATAACTTTCAATGACAAAGAGGTAGGAGCTTTTGGAACACAGTTGGAATGTGGCCCAAAATTATGTCCTGTGCTATATAGAAAAGTCTCAATTGAACCTGTGCTACCATAAAAATAAATTAAATAACTAATTCCACACCCATTGCCCTGATTTTAAATTCTTGGCTTAACCGAAATGATTATTCTCCAAAGTTTGAGTTGGGAAGAATGTTCTTACATAGCATAAATAAATTTTTAAACACACTGCTCTTTCTTTTTTTCATTAGAATGCCCTTAAAAACCTGGGTACAGACAGGAATCTTTCAAATATTCTACAATCATAAAATAATAGTAATGTGAAATTAAATCAGAATATAACCAAACAGAAAATGAATTCAATAGTGGGTGTGGTGATGTTATGGGAATTTCATATACCTAATGGAGTGATACAGTTGAAAAGTCTACAAAAGAATTAGATATAACATTCAAATCAGGAAATGTGGGCTGTGAAACCAACCCCCTGAGTAAGAAATGGAAAGTTAAATAGGAGTCAACATGGCAACGGGTCATGAGATGAATCACCTGGGATTTCTGCAGCTCTATATCTTGCATCACAGCCCCAAACTCTAACTTTGATATTCAACCTCAAGAATCTAAGATGAAAATTCCAAATTATTGGTATATTTGGGCTGCTTTCTTTTTTTAAAAAAATATTTTTTAGTTGTCAATGGACCTTTATTTTATTTATTTATATGCAATGCTAAGAATTAGCAAATGCTCTACCACTGAGCCACAACCCTAGCCCCTTGGACTAATTTCTTAATGGATAAGTTAATTTTAATTGCATAAATATTAGAAATAACATAGATATGATGAACTAATTTGTATCCATGGTCTTAAAATTGTTCATTCAATTTTGGAATAGCTGCTATGTATTTGTAATTTAAAGATTTACAATAAGATTTGGCATTTTAGAGGATTAGGTAGATACCAATTTTAAATGTTAGTTTAGTAAATGACTAGATTTCAGAATTTTGCTAAACAGATAATATTAGAATGTTTAGAACTTCAGAAATACTATATTAACAATAATATTTTGATGTGTAACCCAAGTTCATAGGAAATTTTGTTTGTGAGAAAATTGAGGCATTAAAAAGAGAGTCAGTATATTAAATTTTTAAATTCAGTTTAAGATATGGAAATATACTTAACAAATATCTCCTTGAAAGTGACTGGCTATATTAAGTTGATAAATAAGCTATTTAATTTGAAATGACAAGCTTAACAAAGATAGTATTAATTTTTAGTTAATGAATTTCATAGATTGTATACATGCATCAATATTAACTAAGTTAACCTTTACTGTGCACAAACACTGCTTTTATGAACATCAAAAAAATCATATTCATATTTTTAACTAGTTGTCCATAAAATCCCTGGTCTCTCACTAGAATTGTCTTCTCCATAAGGAGATACAGTGTATTGTCTTGAGCCTCCTTAAGGTCCCTCTAGAGTGTGGGCCTCCAGGTATAGAACAGTGTGGACCTGTATGGTCTAATATGGTAGCTTCTAGCTATATGTGGCTAGTAAGAATGAGACATGTTGTACATCTTTAGCAATCAGGGAAATGCAAATCAAAACTACAGTGAAATTCCACCTCACACCTGCTAGCATGGCAATCATCAAGAATACAAATAATAATAAATGCTGGTGAGGCTGTGGGGTAAAAGGAACTCTTAAATGCTATCAATGGGATTGTAAATTAGTACAGCCACTATGAAAACCAGTTTGTAGGATCCTCAAAAGACTAGGAATGAAACCATGTTATACTATTAGGACTCAGCTACACCACTTCATGATATTTATCTGAAAGGTTATACCATGCTATAGTGATACATGCATATGCATATTTATATCAATATAATTCATAATAGCTGAGATATAGAACCAGCCTATGTGTTCATCAACAGATGAATGGAAAAAGAAAATGTGGTGTTTCTACACAATAGATTTAACCCAGATATAAAAAAGAACAAAATTATATAATTTGCAGGAAAACAGATGGAACTGGACAGCATTATGTTAAGTGAAACAAGCTAGACTCAGAAAGTTAAGGACCATATGTTTTCCTCTCAAATGTGGAAGTGAGAGAAATGAAAGGGAAAAAAAGGAGTCTGGTGAGAATAGAAGGGGACCTAGAAGGGCAGAAAGAGGAGGAAGGAGGGGAGAATGAGTGAAAATACTAAGGAACAAAACTGAATAAATTATATTATGTTCATGTACAAATATGCCATGATGGAATCCCACTATTATGCATAATTATTTTGTATTAATAATTTTTTAAAAGGAAAATGTAAAGGTGAAGTGTACACTGGAATTTGAAGACAATATGAGAAAATAATGTAAAGGAGCTGAGGTTGTGACTCAATGATAGAGTTCTCGCCTAGCATGAGTGAGGCACTGGGTTTGATCCTCAGCACCACATAAATAAATCAATAAAGGGACTATGTCCACCTACAACTAAAATACATAAATAAATAATGTAAAATACCTCACTGGTAATTTTAACAGCTTTGTTGGCATATAATAAGCTATAAAAATTGAAAGTTTACAATAATGAAAATATCTAGCTCATTATCCTGGTTTTCATTATTATAATGAAATTGCTAATAAAAATCACACCTGGTAATATTGTATGATTCCTTTTACATGATAGTGGATTCAGTTTGCTAGTATTTTCTTGGTGACTTTTTCACTGTATTCATAAATGGTTGTTGGTGTCTAGTTTTCTTGCATAGTTATCTTTTTAATTTTGATCTCAAAGTAAAACTGACAACAATAGAATTAGTTGAGATATGTTCCCTGCTCTTCTGTTTTCTAGAAGAGTTTGTGAAAAACTTGCATTTATTCTTCTTTAAAGAAGAATTCACAAGTGAAACCATTTGAATATGAGCTATTTTTAAGGACATGTGAAAAGCATTAATCCAATTTTTATTCAAATTTTCTTTTTGAGTTAGTTTTAGCAATTTGTGTTTAAGAATATATCCATTTGGTTTAGGTGATTTAATTTGTTGGCATACAGTTGTTCATAATAATCTATTATAGTCCTTGTTGTTTCTGTAAGGTTGATTGTGATCCCACCCCTTTCATTGCAGATTTTTATAATTTGAATCTTCCTTCTTTTTGTCCTTGGTCAGTCTACCTAAGTTTGTCAGTTTTATTAATGTCTTCACAAAACTAAATAGCTTTTGGCTTTATTGCTATTTTCTATAGATTTTTATGCTTCTTTTAATTTATTTCCACATTAACATGTTTTATTTTCATCTCCTTCTTACTTTGGATTTACTTTTATTTTCTTTCCCAGTTTTTTTTTAAAAATTTATTAGTGCAGTTGTGCATAATATTGGGGTGCATTTGGACACAATTATAAAAGCCTGGAATATAATCTGTTTCAATTGAGTTCCATTTCCCTCCTCTCCTCCCCCTCCCTGTTCCTATTCCTGTATTCTATGGGTCTTTCTTCTATTTATAGATTTTTTTTTTAAATAGTGCATTGTAGATATACATAAAGGTAAAATCCACTGTGCTATGTTCATATATGTACATAGGATAGTCTGGCAAATTTCATTCCACTATTTCTCCCTTTTCCCATCCCTCTTCCCTTCCCCTCAATTCCCTTTCTTTACTCCATTGATCTGTTTTCTGTTTTCATGGGATTCTCCCTCCCCTTTTGGTCTAGCTTCTGCACATGAGAGAAAACATCTGACCCTTGACTCTGGTTCTGGCTTATTTCTGTTAGGATGAGGCCCTCCAGTTCTATCCATTTACCAGAAAATGCCATAATTTCATTCTTCATTATGGCTGAGTAAAACTGAAATGGTGGGTCTGGGGCTGTAGCTCAGTGGTAGATGGAGCACTTGCCTAGCATGTGTGAGGCACTGGGTTCAATCCTCAGCACCACATAAAAATAAACAAACAAAATAAAGGCATTGTGTCCATCTACAACTCAAAAAAATATTTAATAAAACTGCATTGTGTACATATATACATTTTCTTTCTTTCCCAGCTTCTTAAGGTGGAAGGTTAAGTTAATGATTTGTGATTTTATTTGTTTTGAAATGCTGACCTTTACAACTTGAATTTCCTTCTAAGCACTGCCCTAGCAGAATTCCACAAGTTTTGGTACTTAGTGTTTTCCTTATCATTTATATAAAAATAATTTCTAATTTCTTTTGTTATTTATGTTCGATCCATAATTTTAGTATTTTGCTGTATATTTTGCATATATTTGTGAATTTCTCAGATTTTCTTGTTATTGATTTCTAACTTAATTGGTTGGAGAAGACTCTGTGATTTCAGTCTTTTAATTTATTGAGGCTTTTTATGACCTGAAATAAACTCTATCCAGATAATTTCCATTAATAGTTAAAATGATATGTATTTCTCAGTGCTTTGTGGATTGTTCAGTAGATGCATACTATATTTACTTTACTTACAGTATTTTTCAAGTCTTCTGGTTCTGTGTAGATTTTATGCCTGGTATTTATTTCTTTAGTGTCAGTAACCCTTCTCTTCTTTTTTTTTGTGTGTGGGGGGGTACTAGAGATTGAACCCCAGGGTGCTTAACCACTGAGCCACATCCTCAGCCCTCTTTATTTTGAGACAGGGTCTCACTAAGTTGCTTAGGACCTTGCTTCGTTGCTAAAACTGGCTTTGAACTTGTGATTCTCCTGCGTCAATCCTCTAATCTGCTGGGATTACAGGCATGAGCCACCATGCCCAGCTCTGTTACGTTTTGCTTTCTTCCAATTTGGGCAACACCTCTACATTGTAACCTTCAGTGGATGGCTTTTCTTGAAGAATAGATGGCTTGTGGAGAATGTTTTCATTCATTCCATCAACCATCTTCTAACAGAGTTAAGTATGGTATATTTGTCCCCATCTGAACAGTAAATATTACACAGAAGTGAATGTTCTGTTAAAAATTGTGCTCAGGCTGGGGTTCTGGTTCAGTGGCAGAGCACTTTCCAAGCATGCGTGAGGCACTTTGTTTGATCCCAGCACCACATTTAAAAAAATAAACAAAATAAAGATATTATGTCCATCTATAACTAAACAAACAAACAAACAAAAAAACAAAAAAACACCTGAGCCCACAGCTTTAATTTCCCAGAGTCCTTGTTCTAAATTCTGGGACAGTTGGTACCAATCTGATAAGATATACTTTTAATTGTTCTTCCGCTTTGAAGAACTGGATGATATTCTGCCAATGTGATGACAAATATTCGGTTAGAGTGCCTTAGTATCCGTGATCCTCACAGGGTTTTGATTTGAAACCGCTTTGTACCAGTGAGGCGGCACCGCGGGGTTCCGCGTCAATAGCTCGGTAGCCATGGTGACATCTTGTGCTGCTACTCCAGTCCTTCATGTGACTGCCTTTTAAATTAGGAGGAAAACATTAAAAACAAAGTGCATTGGTAGTGTCTTTTATGTTTATGTGTGTGTGTGTGATTTTCCTTATTCAATATTTATTCATGGGAATCAATAAATGCCCAGTTATTTCATTTCATTTTAGCATGAAGGACTACCTTTTGTATTTATTTTATTATTTGATCTTTATTTTATTTTATTTTTAAAAAACAAGGTCTCTTGCAGTGTAACCCAAGGTGACCTCAGACCTACAATCCTCATGTCTCAGCCTACTGAATAGCTGGAATTACAGGTGTGTGCCACTCTGTTCAGCTCTTTTATGTTTCTTTTAAAAAAAATTTTTTTTAGTTGCAGATGGACACAATATCTTTATTTATTTATTTTTATGTGGTGCTGAGGATTGAATCTAGTGCCTCACACATGCGAGGCAAGTGCTCTACTACTCAGCTATAGCCCTAGCCCCCCTTTCATATTCCTTACAGACAAGATGTGTTAGTGACATATTATCTCAATTTATGTTTATCAGATAGTGTACTAATTATTCTTTCATTTTTGAAGGACAGTTTTCTCAGATGTTATTTCTTTGTTCATAGCCTTTTTCTTTCATTATTTTGAATATGTCATTTCAATGCCATCTGGTTTCTATAGTTTCTGATAAGTCAGCTATTATCTTATCGAGAACACTTTGTATATGATGAGTCACTTCTCTTTTGCTGCTTCCAAAATTCTTCTTTGTCTTTGTTCTTTTTATTTTTGAACATGTATTCACTTTACATGTGAATGAGGTTCAGTGTTGTATTTCCAGACATATATACAGTGTGTTCTGATTAAATACAACCTTCCTTTATACATGCTCCTCCACATGCCCTTCCCAGCCTTTGCTTTTTGACAGTTTGACTATGATTTGCCCAGCTGTGAATCTATGTTTTTATCCTAATTGGATATTGTTGAGCTACTTAGGGTGTGTAGGTTAATGTTTGTAAACTTCAGAATTTTTGCTATTTTTATAGTTCTTTTTAGTTATACATTACTTTGGGATTCATTTTAATTACAAAAGCATAGAATATAATTTGCTCCAACTCAGTCCCCAGTACTTCCTCTATCCCTCCCTGCCTCCCTCCCTCTATTCCTTACCCCCTACTCTACTGATTTTTCTGCTATTTACTTTATAGTATTTTTTAAATTAGTGCCTTGCAGACATACATATAGGTGAAATGCTCTATGGTATATTCATATATGTACATAGGAAAATTAGGTAAGTTTCATTCTACTGTTCTTTCCTTATCTCATCCCTCCTTCCTCCCACTATGTTTCCTCAAATATTCTTTCTGCTTCCCTTCTGTCTTCTCCTGAATTCCTATTATGTATATGTTGGTACTCTTGCATTGTCTGATAGGCCATGTTACTCTATTTATTTTAAATTATTTTTTTCTGTTCCTCATATTGTATAATATCAATTAAGCTATCTTCTTTTTTTTCCCTGCTAATTCAAATCTGCTATTGAGTCCCTTTGTGGAATATGTATATCTTTATTGATATTCTGTATTTGGAAAGGCATGATTCTTATACTCCTCTTTAGTTCTTTAGAAGTCAATTCCTTTAGTTCTTTGAGTTTATTTCAAATAGCTGATTTTTATTCTTCCTTTTATATTTTTGGTGTTGGGGGTTTCAACCCAGAGGTGCTTTACCTCTCAGCTACAACCCCAGCCCTTTTTATTTTTTATTTTGAGACAGGGTCACTCTAAGTTGCTTAGGGCTTCCCTTAGTTGCTGAGACTGGCCTCAAATTTAGGATCCTCCTGCCTCCAATACCAGAGTTGCTAGGATTACAGAAATCCACCACCACTACCAGCTGATTTAACGTCTATGTCTAGTCATTTCAATGTCTGTGCTTCCACACACATAGTTTCTACTGATCGTGCTATTTTTCCTGTGTATAAGCCATGGATACCAATTTCTTTACACATTTCATCATTTTTGTTAAAACTTTGATGCTTTAAATAATGTAATGAGACAACTTAGGGAATCAGATTTTCACCACAACAAGTATGGTAGGAAGGAAGTAACTGCTACTCAAAGATGTCTATGTTTTAATACTCAGAACTCTTGATTATACCAGATTATATCATAGAGGAAAGGGAAAACTATACATGCAATTAATTTCTTATATTCTGACCTTACAATAGGGAGGTTATCAAGGATTAACTGAGGTCCAATGTAATTACAAAGGTATATTAGAATGGAAGAGGAAATAAGAAGAGATAACCTGAGAGATGGCAGTGTGAGAAAAGATTCAATATGATTTTGCAGGATTTAAAGATGAAGCCAAAGAATATAGGTGAACTGTGGAAATTGGAAAGTGTGAGACAAATGATTCCATCCTAGAACATCCAAGAAGAACATGTTCCTGCCAAAAACTTGATTTTAGCCAAATGAGATACATTTCTGACTTCCATTACTATAGAAAAATTTCTGTTATTTTAAGTCACTAAGCATGTGATAATTTCCTTCAATACCATTATGTGATTAATTTTAATATGCAAAAATTGATTATATTTATATGTATCAGCATAATCTGGAAATGAAAATATAATTTACAACAACATCACAAAACCAGAAATACTTTGGGATAAATTTGACAAAATATGTGCCTTGAGAACTAAACAAGTTTCATAAGAGAAATTAAAGATGACCTAAATTGGTTTGAGAGACATGTAGTTTTCTTGATAGGAATACACATTATTATTTAGCTACCTATTCCTCTTCAAGTTAACCTACAGATGCAATGCAACCCTAAGTAAAGAAATTGGTTTTATAAAATAGAAATTGGAAAGCAGAGTGTTCTAAATTTTTGTGCTGAAACAGCATTGATGAGATAAATAAAAGAAAAGGTAAATAAAAAATAAACCACATTCACTGGTGTTAGCTATCATTTATTCCCAAATTTATCTAAAGAGTCAATACAACCCAAGTGAAAGTATTAGCAGGTTATTATGTAGAAATTGTATGAATCTATAATTGACAGAACAATTTAGAAAAAGAACCAGCTTAGAAGCCCTAAACTAACAGATTTCATCATTTATTATACAGTTAATACAATGTTTTGTTCATGTACAGAAAGTTACAGCTAAGACAGTGTTTTGTTCATGTACAGAAAGACATAAAGAACAGAAGACTAGATCTACACATATGTATCAATTGATATTAAATAAAGATCTAAAGGCAATGAAATAGGTGGTAGAATGGAAAATTAAACAATTAGTGTTGGAAAAACAGAATAGACAAACATAAAATAAGATCCTCAACTATAACTTTATACCAGAAATGAAAATTAGCTCAAAATTGTTTATAGATGTAAATGAAAGAGCCTGAACCATACATGGTTACTAACATGAAAAGACAAGACACAAATTGGGACAAAAAGGTCAAAATATATATATATCTAAAAGGACTTGTACTTAAAATATATAAAGTAAACTTACATCCCAATAATAAGAAGACACAATTTTTAAAGGGACAAAGTATTTGGACACTTCCTATAAAAAAATTCCATATCTGCCAAATAAATACATGAAAACATGTGCAATATTCTTATTCATTAGGGAAACCCAAATCAAAACCACAATGTGGAAATAAAACACATAGAGATATCATTTCATAGCCACTAGAATGACTATTATCAAAAAGATGGCAAAATGTGTTGGAAAGGGTGTGGAAAAATTATAGTGCTCACATATTGTTTTTAGAAGTGTAAAATGGTCCAACTACTCTGGGAAAGTATGGTAGTTACTAAAAAAAAAATAAACATAGAATTTCCATATGACCCAGAAATTCTACTCCTGGGTATCTACCAAAAGAAATGCAAACCTATTTCCACAAAAACAATCATGCATGAGTGTTATAAACATATTGCATTTTTTGTAATAGTCAAAAAGCTGAAACAATACAAATATCCATCCACTGATGAATGGATGAACAAAATGTAGTATATTCAAGGCAATGGAATGTTGCTGAGCAAATGAAAGTAATGAAGCACTGATACATGCTACAATTTAAATGAACCTCAAAAATATTATGTCATGTGAAAGAAGCCAACCACAAAAATTTTAATTTATATGAATTATATGGTTTAATTTATATGAATTTCCAAAATAGTAAAGCCTTTACAGAAAAAAAATTAGATTAGTTGTTTCCTAGAATTAGGGAAAGGATAGGAAGTGATTGCTAATTGACATAAATTTTATTGGCCTGGTCAGGGGGGAGGCACCAGGGATTGAACTCAGGGGTATTGGAAAAAGTGAGTGAGCCACATCCCCAGCCTTATTCTATATTTTATTTAAAGACAAGGTCTCACTGAGTTGCTTAGTGCCTCACTTTTGCTGAGGCTGGCTTTCAACTCGTAATCCTCCTGCCTCAGCCTCCTGAGCTTCTGGGATTACAGGCATGCACACTGCACCCAGCAAGATTTATTTTTAGGATAATGAAAATATCCTAAAATTAGAACTTTGGCTGAACAACTATCTAAACCTAATAAAACCACTGATTGTACTCTTTAAATAGCTAAACTTCATTGTATATAAATTCCATCTCAATAAAATCATTTCATTTTATTAGTGCATATTAATTGTATGGAATAATGAGTTTCACTTTGTCATATTTATATGCGCATATAGCTTATTTTGATCATTTCCATTCACATTACCTATCCTATCTCTCCCTTCTCTGCTCCCCCGATTCCTTTCCTTTTCACTAATAATCTCCATTCTACATTCAGCTCATTTTTTTTTTTTTACATTTCATATATGAGAGAAAGCATACCATACTGGTCTTTCTAGCTTATTTCACTTTATGATGATTATCTCTAGTTTCATCTATTTTACTAAAAATGACAGTTTTTAGGATAGACAATAGTATCGTTAAAATGAGGGGTTGGTGTGTGTATGTATGTGTGTGTGTGTGTGTGTGTGTGTGTATATATATATATATATATATATATATATATATATATATATATATATATAAAACGTTTTCTTTATTCATCCATCTGTTTATGTGCATTTAGGCTGATTCCATAACTTTATCATTGATAATTGTGCCACAATAAACATGAGTATGCAAGTATCTCTATAGTATGCTAACTTTAATTTCTTCAGGTATATCCTGGCAAGTAGCAGTGTTGGATCATAGAGTAGTTCTATTTTTAGCCTTTTTAGGAAACTCAAAACTGATTTTTATATTAGCTATACTAATTTACATTCCCACCAACAGTGTTTAAGTGTTCCTTTTTCTCTGCATCCTTGCTAGCATTTATTGTTATTTGTATTTTTGGTGATTGTCATTCTGACTGGGGTGAGATAGAATCTCAGTCTAGTTTTGATTTGCATTTCCCTGATGGCCAAAAGCATTGAACATTTTTCATATGGTTGGCCATTTGTACTTCTTTTGAGAAGTGTCATTCATTTAAAGCTTTTTTTTTTTTACAAAGAAGTTTTTAGCATAAATTAGTTCAAATTGTTTTCTTTTTCCTATCTCCTAAAAACTACATGCCTTCCTTACCTGAAGCCCTAAGGTTATAAATTTGTGAGGGTTAACTTATGAAATGTTATTTACATTTGATTTGGAAAATGTGTCTTCTTTTCCAAAACAGCTTTACAAAGTGACTATTACAATAACTCATTAATTAAAGTCAACCCATATATTAACTAACCACCTATTCTCCAAGTACTTGATATAATATGACACATTAAGTCTTCAGTTCTTCTGTCCTTTTGAATATTAGAATTGAAATACACCATCTAGATTCAGAAGATAATAAACAATTAAACATATAATAATTCACAAATAGTTTGTTGTATATAACTTACAAACATTTCTTCATAGAATGCATGATAATATTCCCATTAAAGCTATTAAGGCAAAATGTTTATATTAAGTAAGTTAAAATAAGTGATTGAAAAATAGTGCTTACCCATCATAATCTTTCCTCTTATCTAGCCTGGATCAATAATATTAGTATTTTATATGCATTTGTCAAATTCATATTTTATTTGTCAATTTAATAAGTATAAATTCCTATTTATGTTTATAGTTTATTAAATTTATTTTTATTACTTTAAACAAGACTACCACTATCTTAAAGTTCCCAAACTTAAGACTACAAAATGTGAATGTTTGTATTTGACAGTATCCTGATAATTGGAGTTTCAGTTGGGTTATATTAATTGCATCTGATTAGCCACAACTGCATGATTTTACCACACATAGAAATGGAAAAGATAGACAATAGTATCATTAAAATGAGGGGTTGTTGTTCACCAGCTATATAGTGTCAGTTATATAAGATCTAGTGTACAATATCAGGTCTATAGTTAACAATACTCTATTGTGCACTTAAAAATATGTCATGTTAAATGTTTTTAAAACAGACACACACATGTGCATGCACACACACATACACACACCCCTGAAACAGGAAAAAACAACAGCATCTATAACTCCAAGGGTGATCCTCCAAAATAAATAACACTTCATTTAAAAAAGAAATTGTTTTGTATGACTTTTTAAAATATTTTTTTAGTTGTAGATGGACACAATACCTTTATTTTGTTTTATTTTTATGTGGTGCTGGGGATCAAACCCAGTATATCATGCATGCTAGGCAAGTACTCTACCAGTAAGCAACAATTCTGTCCCTGATTTTTTAATAACTATACTTAATGATTGATAATTTATGACCTGGATATTTAGGAAAATTCCAATAGTCTGCATTCTTTCCCCATACACACACTGAGTGGAAAATCAGCTGCAAATTTCATTAGTTTGTCTCTTACATTCAGAAATTGCACTAAAATGCTTGGCAGATCATATGTCCTAACTTTAGATTTTAGTATATGCTCAGTACAATTAGCATTGGAGAGCAAGTTAATTCCTCACAAAAATATCTTCGATCTCTCACTCTCAAGGGTAGAAACTGACTTCCTACTCAAGTTGCCAGATTAAATGCATGATGCTTGGTTAAACTGAATTTCAAATAAATGGTAAATTTTTAGCATAATTATGTCCTAGTTACCACAAGGAGCATATTTATACTAAAAAAATAGCATATGTCTGCATAAGTTGGAATCGAAGACTTGAGGAGGGTTAAAAAGAGTGATTGTCATGTTTGAGTACATACTTCTTACCATTCTCTACTAACACATTTAGGCTGTGTTACAATTATGACCATATCTTCAGTGAGATGAAGTAAACAGGAAAATTATTTGAATAAACTACCATGAATGAAATTCAGAGAAATTAAGAAATTGAAAGTATAAATGAGAAATGGAAAGATAATGGAGAATAGGGTAAGCAGATTGAACACACATTTAGTTGTAGCATAAGATATAGATAAGAGAAAGAATAAGGAAGAAGAAATATTAAAGATACAATGGCTGAGAATATTTCAGAATTTGGGGGAGAAATAAACCCTCACATTCAGCAATTCTAGTGAATTCCCCATAGAATGCATATAATTAAATTTTCTGGCTGGGCATGTAGCTCAGTGTAGAGCTTGCATACCCTGGTACGCTAGGCCCCAATTCTATCCCCAGTACCATAGGAGAAAAAATAATAAAAAATAATAATAATAAATTCACACCTCAATACATAATGGTAAAATTGTATAACTTCAAAAACAAAGATATGCTATAAGCAACAAGAGAACATGAGATATTAAATATGAAAGAATTGCAATTAACCTCTTGGGTGACATCTTGACGACAATATGATATCTTCTAAGTTATACAAGAAAATACTGCCAACATCAGAAGACAGTATGATATCTTCTAAGTTATACAAGAAAATACTGCCAACCTAGTTCTTACCAAAACTTCATTTAAAAAGAGTAAAATATTCATTTCAGATAAAAAATTTGAAGAGTCAAGATAACCTCAGTGAAGGCATATCTGAAGGATGTAGTTCAGAAAGCAAGAAAAGAATCTCAAAATTGAGTTCTGATATGAAAGAAGAGTGATAGACAAAGAAAATGGGTATGGCAAAACAAGCTTTGTAAATAGAAGCACAAAGAGTGAAAGAAACTGTCTATTTTGTAAGGCTAGACACATAAAGATAAAATATTAGACAACATTATCATATGCCAGGAGAAACATTTTAAATATATTATGTAAAGATATTAAATTTATGAAGTACATGTTAAGATTTTAAGAGTAACCATTAAAAGAATAGGAATGTATTGTAAAACATTGAACTAATAGACGAAAAGACAAAATGGTCAAGAAAGTGAAGAGAGAGTCTACAGGATGGGAGAAAATCTTTGCCACCTGCACCTCAGATAGAGCATCAATCTCCATGATATACAAAGAACCCAAAAAACACCACCCCCCTCAAAAAAACAGACAACCCAATCAATAAATGGGCAAAGGAACTGAACAGGCACTTCACAGAAGAAGAAATATGATCAGTCAAAAAATATTTATTAAAATGTTCAACATCTCTAGCAATTAGAGAAATGCAAACTAAAACTACCCTAAGTTTCCATCTCACTCAAGTCAGAATGGCAATTATCAAGAATACAAACAACAATAAGTGTTGTCGAAGATGTGGGGGGAAAGGCACACTCATACATTGCTGGTGGAACTGCAAATTAGTGCAACCACTCTGGAAAGCAGTATGGAGATTCCTCAGAAAGCTTGGAATAGAACCACTAATTGACCCACTCCTTGGCACATACCCAAAGGCCTTAAAATCAGCATACTATAGTGATACTGCCACACCAATGTTTATAGCTGCTCAATTCACAATAGCTAAGTTATGAAACCAACCTAGCTACCCTTCAAAAGATGAATGGATAAAGAAAATGTGGTATATATATATACACAGTGGAATATTACTCAGGCCTTAAAGAAGAATGAAATTATGGCATTTCCCAGTAAATGGATGGAACTAGAGACTATCATACTAAGTGAAATAAGCCAATCGCAAAAAGCAAAGGTTGAATTTCTGTCTGATATGCACGTGCTAACACATAACAAAGGTGGGGGATAGAAGTTCATTGGATTAGACAAAGGGGATGAAGGGAAGGAAGTGAGGATGGGAATAGCAAAGACAGTAGAATGAATAGGCCATAAATTTCCTATCCTTATATATGAATACACGACAAGTATAACTCCACATCATGTCCAACCACAAGAATGGAAAGTAAGTAGGGCATGGTGGCACACACCTGTAATTTCAGTGGCTTGGGAGGCTGAGGCAGGAAGTTTGCGAGTTCAAAGCCAGCCTCAGCAAAAGGGAGGTGCTAAGCAACTCATTGAGACCCTATCTTTAAATAAAATACAAAATAGGGCTGGGGATATAGCTCAGTGGTCAAGTACCCCTAAGTTCAACCCCTGGTACAAAAAAGAAAATGGGAAACTATACTCCATGCAGGCATAATATGTCAAAATACATTCTATTTGTCATGTATAGATAAAAACAAATAAAATATGTTTTCAGTAAAAAGGAAAGTTAAAATGGGAAAGAAAACTAAATTTTAAATGTAAAAGGCTAAAATGGAGAAGAAATGAAAGTAGTGAGGACAAATAGCACACAATAAAAATGGGAGAAATAAATCTCAATATGGGTGATCAATGAAAATAAATGAAATGAATTCTAATTAAGTGACACCACCAGTTTGGATTTATAAAAAGTAACAATTCATCTTTATCTATTTGTGAAGGACAAATATAAAATTTTAGGATGCATAAAATTCAAGGCTGGAAAAAAAGGAATAAAGGGTAAAATTGACTCCAAAATTGCTTCCTCTACTAATATAATACAAAATAATTTTTTAAAAAATAAATATTTCTAGAAATAAAGGAGAATATTATGTAATGATAAAATTTCTATTCATGAGTAGTATTCTAAAATTATATGTGCATAATAAAATATTTTAAAGCAAAAATGATAGACTCAGCAAAACAAAGACAAGCTTATGTCACAGAAGTAAAAATAAATATAGATTATCAAAAATTTGAACATCATAAAAAATGACTTGGCCTAAATATGCATGTATAAAGCCTAAACCCAACAATTTGGAAGTAAATATTCTTTTTTAAGCATAGATGGAGCAGTTGAGAAAACTTGCTCCAGACTAGGCTATAAGCATTTTAACAAATATTTAAAAATTAATTTCAGAAAGACCACAATTCTGGCCAGAGTGAGAATTTAGAAATAAATCAATTGCACAGATATAAATTAAAATCCATATTTGGAAATACAATATAAAAATAATAAAAACATTTCAAATAAGGTAAAAGGAACAGAATAAAGTACAGAAATAGGTAGCCTAGAATATGATTTTGCAATTATAGAAGATAAAAAAGCCAAAACTAATTCATTGAAAAGGTCATATTGAAAAATCTCTGACAAGAATGGCCCAAACAAAAATAAATGTTGTTATAAGTCTAGATATAACCAAGAATGAGAAAATCTATTAAGCTATTATGGAGGACTCTATTCCAATAAATTTGGATCAAAAGTATATGTTTCTATGAAAATTACACTTCATCAAAACTGAAGAGAGAGAAAAGGTAAATAACCCTATAACTTTAAAAGAAAATGAATGCATATTCAAAAGTATTCCTATGAAGCCTTGGTGATTTTACAGTGAGTTATAAAACTCATTCAAGGAATATATATTTCCAATATTTAACTAAAATCTTTCAGAAAATTTTTTACATAAGAAAATTTTCTAGTTTATTATAATAAGTTAGTATAGTTTTGTGTATTAATTTTCTGTAGCTTCTATGACTGTACCACAATCAATTTTTTTAAAAAAATTCAAAATACTATTCTCTTATAGATCTGAAAGACAGAAATCCTAAAATCAATTTTACTATAAAAGTGATTCGAAGTGTCTATAGGGACCTGCTGCCTACAAAGATTCAAGCAAAGAACCTGTCTCCTCGTCTATTCCAGTTTCTAGAAAGGTATTCCCTGCATTCCAGGACTTGTGACCCTTTTTTTCCATCTTAAAAGCTAAAATTGCAGCATTTTTCCCCAGTTATTACAATGTCTCCTTCTGTACTCAAATATTGCTTTGCCTTTCACTAAAAATAACCCTAATAATTACATTCAGAGCCCAATGGGATTTTTTTAATTCCATGTATTTACATTTATCCTTCATTTAATCACATCTCTATATCTTATACTTCTCCTTCATTTAATCACATCTATAAAGTCATTTTTACCATATGAGATAACATTCACAAGTTCCAGGGATTAGAAGCAGGATATTTGGGGGGCCATTAACCTACTTTAGTCCACTTTCTGGCCTCCAAAGATTCATACCTGTCCTCATGCAAACACATTAAGCCCATAATAACATACCCCCAAAATCTCATCCTATTACAGTATCAAGCCTAACATCTCACTAAATATCATTGGCCCAAAGTCCCATGTATCATCATTTATATCATATAAGCATGAAACTCTGGATATTATTCATCTTCAGGCAAAATTTTTATCTCTGGGCCTGTGCATTTTAACAAATATTACATATACCCAAAATACAATAGTAAGACAGACATACAATAGTAAGGAGACATAGAAAAATAAATATAAACGTTTGCATTCCAAAAGCAATCAAATGGAATGAAGAAAAATGTCAATAGCCTCAAGCAAATTCAAAACCTAAAGGTAATCCTTTGTGTCTCTTGGACCCACCCTCTGAGTTCAAGTCTCCACTTTGAGAATCACCCTTTTTCCTAGTAGTTTTACAATTTTCCCGCCTGTAGAATTTAAGAAGTACAATAACCTTTTTTGTTTCCTCTCATTTTTCTTTTTCAGAGAACTTGCAGTGTTTCTATCGCTCTAACTTTTAACACCCTTTACAACTTAATGGATATCCCATTCATGTCTTGGGTTTTCACCACACTAAACAAGAGATTCTTCTACAGATATATCCTGGATAATCTAATTTCTATTCTTCTGTATTAAATGGATGAGATTAACAAGTCACATGTCTAATATCTTCAAATACTGCATGTGAACAATTTGATGTTTTGATTTTTCAGAAGCACTAGCAAAAGACTATCCTCAACTAAATTTACAAGTTTATTGCCTGTGATTTTTGCTTTCTACATAACTGTAGGACACAAAAGGAAATGGAAAAAGAAGCAAAGCTGTCATTATAAAAAAAATGAACCAAAAAGATAGCAAAATATCTACAAGAATACAGAAAATAATTAACCAATGGCAATAGTAAATCCTTTCCTACCAGTAATCACTTTAAGTGTAAAGAATTTACCTTCCCAATCAAAAGAATGGAGTTAATGAATGTATTAAAAATGAGATGCAGGAGCCAGGGTTGCAGCTTAGTGGTGGAGCACTTGCCTAGCATGTGTGAGACACTGGGTTCCATTCTCAGCACCACATATTAATTAATTAATTAATTAATTGTCCATTGACAACTTTAATTTTTTTAAAAAATAAGATGCAGCTATATTCTCTGTACAAGCAACTCATTTTAGATATGAAAGCACATATAAGCTGAAAGTGAAAGTATGAAGATAATATTCTATGCAAATGATCAAAAAGAGAAAAATGGTGAACATATTTATATACAATAAACCAAGTCAGAAGCCAAGACAAACAACAACAGACCAAGAAAAAGGAGACAAAGTAGAAAATTATATAATAAAAGGGTCAGGTCAACAGAAAAATATATAGTAGTTATACATGCACCTAACAGCAGATATGAAGCAAATGTTGACAGAACTGATGGGAGAAATCAATAATAACACAGAGATAAAAGGAAATTTCAAGGCATTAGATATCTAAAACAACCTTCATAAAGAAAAACAGAGCTGAAGACCTCACAGATCTTGATTTCAAAACCTGTTACAAAGCTACAGAAATCAAAATAGTATAGTACTGGCATCAAAGGAAACATATAGACCAATGGGATTAAGTAAAAAATCTAGAAGTAAACTCTCATGTACATGATCAAATGATCTTTGACAACTGTGCCAAGGCTGCATAAACAGGGAAAAGATAGACTCTCAAATAAATAGTGATGGTAAAACTAGATGTCCATTTGAAAAATAATGAAGTTGGAATCTTGTCTTACACCATATGCAAAAATTAACTCAAAATGGATTAAAGATCTAAATATAAGATCTGGCTTTATAAAATCATAATGAAAAATCATATGGAAACATCTTCATGAAATTGTATTTAGTATTATTTTGCATATGATACTGAAAGCACAAGAAATAAAAGCACTGGTAAATAAATGAAATACATTGAACTTAAAGCTTCTTTTCATCACAGGATAGGATCAACAGAATGAAAAGGCAAACTATGAAAAAAAAGAGAAAAAACATTTGGAAATATCTGATAAGGAGTTAATACCCACATATAAAAAGAATTGCACCTGAATAACAACAAAAAGAGCAACAAATAACCTTACTTAAAAATGGACAAAGGGGGCTGGGATTGTGGCTCAGTGGCAGAGCACTTGCCTCGCATGTATGAGGCACTGGGTTTGATCCTCAGCACCATGTAAAAATAAATAAAATAAGTAAAGATATTGTGTCCATCTACAAATAAAAAATATTTTTTTAAAAAGTGGGTAAATGATGTACAAATGGCTAATAAGCACATTGAAAACAATGCTCAATGTCACTAATTATCAGGGAAACTAATGTCTTAGTCCATTAAGGTTGCTATAACCAAAAATCAAAATGGATTGGCTTGTAAACAGTGAAATTTATTTATCACAATCCTGGAGGCAAGGAAGGTCAAGATGAAGAAACCAGTAAATTTTGTTTCTAATGAGAACCTACTTCCTCAAGTCATCTTTTTGCTGTAATCTCACAGGTTTTCTGGAAGGGGTGAGAGATCTTTTTCTAGGGCCTTTTTTATAAGGTCACTGTGGCAGTGCCCTGCTCATAGTTACTCCATAACATATTTTTTTTTTTAGAGAGAGAGAGAGAGAGAGAGGGAATTTTTTAATATTAAATTTTAGTTTTCGGTAGACACAACATCTTTATTTTATTTTTATGTGGTGCTGAGGATCTAACCCAGTGCCCCGCACATGCCAGGCAAGCGCGCTACCACTTGAGCCACATCCCCAGCCCCTCCATAACACATTGAACAATAGTTCCCAGACTGTGCCTAAGCCTGCGTTACTCCATTTAATGAAGCAATAGTTTGCCATAAGCTATTTTCTTCCGAGTTTAAGTGCTGAGGTGGAATGACTTTACATCTTGTTCGTACAAGGAAACAACCACTATCTGCCTAACATAACCATAAGGCACAAACTGACAAATAAATAATGATGATAAAAATGACCACCTGTGAATTTATCAAATTGATCAGGAGCACATGGATGCATGGGCATAATATGTCAAGAGCTTTGTAATGTTTTGAACAACCAATATAAAATAAAAAAAAAAATCCTGTTGGAAAACCAGGCCCTTGAGTATATCAAACACACTAGACCACAGAATGAAGCAACCTCCTCATTTGAAGCCCATGAAAAAGAGAAGCACCCTGAGACTGGACACAATGGCACCCTGGCCCCATTGCCTGTTCATTTGTCATAAGCTTTGTCCAGAAAAAATCACTATAGCAATGAACCTATGAATCTTTTTCTTAGGTTTCAGCACAGCACCATTCCTCCTGCCTGTGATAACCATGCCCAGCCACTATAAGCTGACACTCCAAGTTGATATTCTAAAACTGTCATCAGGCCAGAACCAGGCCTAGAATAATTTCCTGCACTTTGACAACTCTATGACCTGACTCTACATTCCTCCATATTCTCTGCCTTTGTTCTCAGTTCATCCTCCTGAATTATTGTGGCTGTCTTTTTTAGCCTTTCTGTTTTAAATATCTTTGAGGTCCTTTTTCAATTCTTGAGTTTATATACTTAGTAGTGGGGTTTCTGGATCATATTGTAGTTGTACTTTTAATTTTTTGAGGAAGCTACTTCCTGTGTTCCATAGCAGCTGCAACATTTTACATTCTGCCCAACAGTGCATAAAGGCTTTCAGTATCTTCATATTTGCTCCAAACTCTATTTTCTCTTTCTGTTTTTATCCAACACTGATTTTCTGTTTACTTTTAAAAATATTTTTTATAATAGATGGACACAATATCTTTATTTTATTTTTATGTGGTGCTGAGGATCGAACCCAGTGCCTCATACGTGCTAGGCAAGTGCTCTACCAACTGAGCTATATCCCCAGCCCTCTGTTTACTTTTTATATCATACATATGTGAGGTGATATTGCGGTTTTGAATTGGTGAAATGGACTGAGATTTTATGTCTTTTCAAAATTGGTATGCTGAGATTCTAAGCCCCAAAGTAATGGTGTTAAGAGGTGAGATCTTTGGTAGATGATTTAGTATGAAGGCAGAGCTCTCATGAATGGGATTACTGACTAGCATAAGTGAGCTATGCCATTAACACAAAACAAATACTTTTGTGTCTTTCCACAGCATCAGATTTTATTGAACAACAACAAATTCACAGGCTTCCCCCCTTTCAGTGGTGGCAGTTTGCCAAATACTCACAAGTCATCTGATAGTCATAAAGTAGACAAATATGAATTTTTTTATTCTAATCTTAACTTCTAATATCTATAACACTTGAGTCATACATCACACTTTACACAAATGTATAACCATTTCACAATGTATATATTTACCAAACCACCATTTGTACACAATAATTATATACAATTATAATCAATTTAAAATATAAATAAGTTAGAATTTGTTGGACGCAAGTTCCAGAAATTTTGCTTTAGCAAGTTTAGGTAGGACCTGAGAATCTGCATTTATAAGAAACTCCCACATGACTCTGATGTAGCTGATCCAGAAACCACATTTTGAAAATCACTATGCTAGATTTCAGAGTCTCAAAGCTGGTTTTGTATCAGAAGCTACTTGGAAGCTTTTTAGAAAATACTGATTCCAAGGCACCGTTCTTAAAAGATTTTTTTCCTAAAATTCTAAAATGGCACCAGAAATGAACTCTAATGAACTCCAATGTCACAGTTAGGCACTTTTTCTACAGTGACCCAGCAGCACTTTGTATTTACCTCCACTGTAGCACCTGTGATACAATTGGAATGTAACTGTCCCTTCATTTGTTAGGCTCTACCTGCCCAAATGCTACAATATACACAGGGCTTCATGGATTCTGTTGGTTTCTTTGTTGGTTTTCTATATTTCCACCACCTAACTTTCTGCCATACATTGTGAGCTCAAAATGTCTGCCGTGGATTTACTGATTGCCTTATTGATAGATATAGAGATTGCTTTGAGAAGTTAAATGATCATCAATATTTGGAGATGTTGATGGTCAAATGCAGTTTAGTGAACTCTTCTCAGGCACAATATTGGATCCTCTTCTCTACTGACTCTACCCTCTCTCGATAGATGAACATACTTGTCCCATGATTTTAAACATCAAATATGCACTGATGGGCTGGGAATGTGGCTCAAGCGGTAGCGCGCTTGCCTGGCATGCGTGCGGCCCGGGTTGGATCCTCAGCACCACATACAAACAAAGATGTTGTGTCCGCCGATAACTAAAAATTAAATATTAAAATAACAAAAAAATTCTCTCTCTCACTCTCTCTCTCTTTAAAAAAAATATGCACTGATAATTCTCATATACATGTGTCTAACCCTGATTAACTAATGATTTCGCTGATTTGTAATAGCCTCCTAGTTGGCTGCTCACCATTTTCACATAACAATTAACAGACTTTGTCTATTGAGCATGTCCAAAATATAACCCTAGACTTTTCTCTCCAAATTTATTTCTTTCTGCATCTTTTTTTTTCTTTCTGCATCTTAATAAATGGCACCATTATCTAGTCAATTGCTCAGTCTAAAACCCTCTTACCTATCCTTTATTCCTCTATCCAATTCAGCAGCAAGTTTAGTAGGTCTAATTGCTAAATATGTTACAAAATTTTTCTTTACCTTTTCTGGACCACCTTTGTCATCGCTAGGCATCTTCATTTCTTATCTGTAATAGTCTCATACAGTTTTATTTCTTCCACAACTGACCCTTTGTAGTCTATTCCTTATTCAATTGCAAAGGTGAAGCATTTTAAACATTGTCATGCCATTCAAATGCTAAAAACTTTCAAGGGGCCTTTCACTACATCTGTAATAACAGCCAAATTCATTACCTTGACTACAAGGCACATGATGATCTGGCCACTGCTAGTCATTTATTTTGA
Organism: Marmota marmota marmota; assembly: GCF_001458135.2. Classification (NCBI taxonomy): domain Eukaryota; kingdom Metazoa; phylum Chordata; class Mammalia; order Rodentia; family Sciuridae; genus Marmota; species Marmota marmota. The sequence continues at coordinate 1,628,892 of NW_026000255.1, read as the reverse complement.
TCTGAAAATCACTCACACACGAACACCTCATTCCTATTGAATTTCTTGCCCCAAGAGATCACACATACTGCCCACTATAACTGAAGTCATATAGAGACATCTAAAACACTGCTATCACTGGGAACTGTCTCAAATTTATCCAAATATAAATAAGACTTTGTTCAGATGTCTGCATATATGAAAGGCAGTACAAATTCTGCTCAGTCTACAAGCTTCTTTAAAAAGAAAATGAAAATATCTTACTTGCCAAATTTGCATACCTTATACACAACACTGATAAACTGTGAGTGATTTGCTTATTTGTGATATGAAAGCCTTTATAATGAAGAGCCGTGATCACATTTCAATTTTCTCAAAACATGCAAACATGTTTAATGAGTTTTGTTTGTTTGTTATTTGTTTGTTTTGGGTACTGGGATTGGACCCAGGGGTGCTTAACCACTGGACCACATCCTCAGCCCTTTTTTACGTTTTATTTAGAGACAGGGTCTCACTGAATTGCTTAGGACCTTGCTAAGTTGCTGAGACTGGCTTTGAACCTGCAGTTCTTCTGCCTCAGCATCTTGAGCCACTGGGATTACAGACATGTACCACTGTGCTTAGTGCTTAATGAGAGTTTTGAATGAACGAAAATGGAATATCCTCCTTAAACATATGCCTAGAAGATGGCATAATTTTCCAAATCATAGAAAAGATGCCAAAACGTTGGCCAGCCATGCAATTGTTTTCAAAGTGTGAGAGAAGAATAATGTTCGCCTATTTAAAATATATTGAAGAAAAGAAAAGAGAAAATGATTCTAATAAAACAGAATTTCTTATGTTTTTTCTCCAAAACTGAAGTTCTTTGAAGAGGCTATAAGGAACCTTTCAAAGATAAACAGACACTAGTTAAATTAGGACAGACCCTAATCATTAATATTATTGCAATAGGTAAGAGGGTCCAGCATGAACTGAATACAACTTTATTTGTATAGAGGTGGCTAAACATTTTATAATGAAGGAATGAGGAGAGGGAACAAGAGGCACTTGAGCAGAGTCAAAGAAGTAAAAAATTACAACAGCAGGAATGGGCAGTTGGTTCATGTTAAATTCATCTGGGTTACTAACTGACACTTATTTAAGTTTAGGCTCCTGTCCTCTCACAGAGACTGAGATTCAGGGACTTAATCTTAAAGTACTGGCTGGAAGAAAAAAGTATGTTCTTTTTGGCACACTTGAGGTTTCTCAACATGTCACTTTAAGGGTGTGGGGAGAGGGCTGGGGCTGGGGCTCAGTGGCAGAGTTCTTGCCTCAGCACATGTGAGGCACTGAGTTCGATCTTAGCACCACATAAAAATAAACAAATAAAATAAAGGCATTCTACCCATCTACAATTACAAAAATATTTTTTTAAAAAAGAGTGTGAGGAGGAGTTAGAGTCATTCCAGAAATGCAAGAAAATATGTTAGTGTTTATTCAAGTCTTTATAAGCCAAGGTTTAGGCCTAGTCGTGAACATGCCTCAGAGGAGTCTGGCTAGAAGTTGGTCAAGAAGGGACTTTTTGTCAAAACTAAGAGAGAATCAATTGACTGTACCTGAGTTGTACAATATTATATGTTGCAACAAAAACTCAAGGCAAAAAAAAATAACTTTTATTTGGAGATAAGACTACTTTAAAAGTAAAGTTTAAATAATTTCTGAATTTTAAAATCACTTTCTGTAATAAAGAGAAATGTAACATATAATGGTGTCCAATGCACTTTAGAGTATTTAGAAATTACAGACATTTATATATGGAGAGCCTTTGCATATATAGAACCAGATTGGCTGACAAAACAAATATATAGGGGGAACATAATGGATGGAAATTTTTGGAAATCTACAAAGCAATTCTTATGAATCTAAAACCTATTACTAGCATGCAAAATATGTGCTCAATTGCTATTTTTGAGAGGATATTTAATTCTATGCCATAACTTAAGTCTGATGCCATGACTCAGTGCAAAGAGGGCTTGATAAGAGTAGAGCAGCAAGGCAAAGTGATTTTACATTTGATTGCATGCAGTTCTAAAACTACATTTTAAATAATGAATGTTCAAATGCTACAGAGAGTTTAGGAAAATTCATTTGGAAATTAAACACAGTGAACATATCCTACAATATTTTGGGACAGATTGAGAAATATTGGTGTTGTTTTTAAAGACAGATAAAATCAGATTCAGTATTCTTGCTGAATTTGTGCTATTTTTAGTGTTACATTTGTGTATTAAGAATAAAAACCAGAGTTGTGAACAAGTAGGCTATTCAACTGCATAAGCAAAGAAATGTCAAAAAAATAGTAAACAATATTGGAAAATGCAATAAATGTTTTAAAAATAATTATAATGTATGACATTTTTATCATTTGTCCCTTTATGGACACTTAGGGTTTTTTTCCATTTTTTTGGTGATTATTAGTAATGCAGCAATAAACATAGGAGCGCAGATGTATTTCCACATACTGATTTCATTTCCTTTGGAGATACACACACACACACACACACATACACACACAATAGCAGGATTGCTGGATCACATACTAGCAATATTTTAATGTTTTGAGGAATATCTAAATTGTTTTTCATAATAGATGTACTACTTTATATTCATACAAACAGTATGCATGCATTTGCTCTTTTCCTTGGTCCACTTTGATCCTATTAGAGAAGACATAGAGTAAGCAGGTATGGTAAAGTGGGAAATAAAGTCAAGCAAAATTAATAGAGAGGGGAATAAATCTTAGAAATGGAAGAGACAGGGACAGAGTTTTGTTCCCTTAGAGGGTGGATCAGGGAAGGCCTCTCTTGGTGATGGTTGAACAGCAATCAGAAGAGAAGGGAAATTATAGGGGAAGACTGTTCCAGGTCTAGTAATGAATACAAAGCTCCAGGGATGAAAGTTAACTTGCATTTTCAGATGGAACATAGAACTTACATGCTTCTCACTTCACTGTGCTCCAATCTCTGTTCTAAGCACTTGATATTTCTTTACATATTGAATACTGTCCACAAAGAGTGGTGGACAAACCTAGGGGTTGTTGTTATAATCAGCCTCATTTTACACAGCAGTAATCCAAGACAGAGTGCATTTAGGTCACCTGTTGGAGCTCACAGAGCCAGGGGTGGGCATTCAGGATGCAAACCATTGTTTGGCCCACATCCCACACCCTTATCCACCAACCTAACCTCTCACAACTTAGTTACCTTCCATGTCATTGATATAGGAAGAAAGGCCAGAAAGACACTTGGTTGGCCCAAATTCACACAGCAAGTCTGNGTGCTGCTATGAACATCGATGTAGCAGTGTCGACTGGGTAGTTTTTGATGGAGGTGGAATCCCTGAGACTCTCAGGGCCACTGTGCTCTCTTTTCTCCCTTTCAAATTTTGCCAGTAAAACACACACACACACACACACACACACACACACACACTACATAGAATAATTCCAAATGATTGAAGGAGACCAGAAATATAGGTGGTGCTAATTGAGACCAGTAAAGACCACATATTCCCCTTTGACATGCTTCCACCGACCAATAGGTAGGCAGGCCATTTCCTATCTGCAAACCTGTACCTCATTGACCCCTGAGCACCTCTTAGTGACTCCATTTCTGCCTGTTTTCACCTCACTGGAGTTTTGGTTATGTGTGATCTTCTACCTCCTGTTTATGTTGTTTAAACCCTAATTCTAAGATATGCAGTGAGGTCCAATTTCCTAGATGTTGGAGTCTCATAATCAATATCTCCACCACCTCCCCCTCTCCTTTTCACTAAACCTCCTTGAAAACTTCAGAGGAAGGCAACATATGGAATAATCACCACATTTTGCAGAGATCATAACATGTCTTGAAGCTTCTTGTCATGGTGTTTTTTAAACAGAGTATGTATGTTGAGAGAAGTTAAAAAAAGCTAGCCTGAAAATTGTAAGCCTTCTATTCACACTGTATGAGGTGATGTCACTTAGAACCATGAGAATTGCAGTGATCTTTCCAGCACCTACAGCAACACCAGCTGAGTTGGGAGCTGCTATGGTCTGAATGTGTCCCCCACAATTAAGAGTCTCCAACTTAATCTCTAGTGCAACAATATTAAGAGGTATAGCCTTTGAAAAATGATAATGGCATGGAAGCTCAGCTCTTGAGCTTGGATTATTGCCCTAATAAGTTGATGAAAGGACCTAGCCAGGTCTCCTTTTGATTTTCTGTCCTTTTCATGTAAAGATACAGCATTCTGCTGGGTACAGTGATGCACTGCTGTAATCCCAGTAACTCAGGAGGCTGAGGCAGGAGGATCATGAGTTCAAAGCCAGTCTCAGCAGATTAGCAAGGCACTTCGCAACTCAGTACAAAAAAGGGCTTGGGATGTTTCTCAGTAGTCAAGCACCCTGGGTTCAATCCCTGGTACCAAAAAAAAAAAAAAAGATACAGTATTCCCCCCTCTGGAAGAAGCAGCCTCTGAAGCACCATCGTGGAAACAGCAGCCCTTACCAGACACCAAACCTGGAGGCAGTTTGATCTTGGACCTCCCAACCTCTGAAAATGTGAGAAGTAAATTTCTATTCCTTATCAATTGCCTCATCTGTGGTACTTTTTGTAGCAGTTGTCATGATTTGGGTATGAGGTGCCCCACAATGATCCTGTGTTAATGCAGGAATGCTCTGAGGTGAAATGATTGGGTTGTAAGAGCTATAACCTAATCATTCCATCATAGTTTGAATAGACTTAACTGGTTGGTAACTATAAGCAGATGGGGGATGGCCGGAAGTGTCAAGTCACTGGAGGTATTCCCTGGAAGGGTTCATCTTCCCTATGCTTTTCACCCCACTCTGCTTCCTGGCCACCATGAGAGGAGCAGTGCTTCTATGCCATGATGTTCTGATTCACTGTGGGCCCAGAGCAATGGTGTTGGATGAAACTCTGAAACTGTGAGATAAAATAAACTTTTCTTCTTTTAAGTTGTTCTTGTCAGGTGTTTTGTTCACAGTAATGAAAAGCTGACTAATATAGCACAAACAGACTAGGACAGAATCTAAGTATCTACAAGTTGGAAACTATATTTTGCTAAATTTCTGTGAGTTTATGGTAACAACTGCTAGCAGGTCAAATCAGCTCTTATTAGAGCATTCAACCTCAAAGATGATGTGTAGGTTGTATACATCACCACTGATAATAATGGAAAAGTATAAGCACACTTCTCTCTTATCTCTCAGACAAATGTTCCTACTAACAAATTCCTCTGAAAGAAGACTGGCTCTTATTTCAACCTCTAAAACTATACTCAGTGTGAGGGAGTTAAATAGTTATGATTATTCTCTCCAAGAGAACATTAGACTGTGCTCACTCAGAAAATTCAAATACATGAATGAATCTGTTGAACTTTCTAAAACCACTGATATCCACTGTGAGGAGGCATCTATTAGATCCTACTCCTAATCCTAGGGGAGTAGAATCCTAATTCTGAGATTTAGAGGGAAGGTGCATGACTGTCCAAGAGAGAGTAACATAACATCAAATGTTTTCACTAATAAATAGTAATAATCTTGTGATTGGTCATGGGCCCTGGAGATTGCATCTTTCCTGGGGATTGTGGCCTTGGATTCTGTTTTTTGTCAAAATGAAGGAAAAAAAATCATCCTGGGCTATAACCTTTTTGAGGACACATTGTTGTTCTCTGTGTTTCTCATAGCACAGAGTACCTAGCACAGTAGTACATTTAAAGGATTGATCTTTATTTACTGAGTGCATGTTCCTGTACATGAAGTGCCTACAATGGATCATCAGGTGAACTGGGTCACAACTTTGAGATATCTTTGAAGGAAAATGTTTTCTTTTCCTGTGTTCTGTGTATCAGACATTGTGCTATCTACTGGTTTAAAGGTGGGGATTAAGAAAGAGGGGTATGAAAGTTGAAGTTTGCCATAAAGATTTTTTGCTATAAAGATTTCTTCATCAACTTACTGGGTTTATGCTACAATAAACCTATTACAGTGTGAAAAAATTGTAATTTGAAAGCATGCTCAATATATTTTGTCTACTGACCATCACAGCTTAACAACACAGTACACCATTATGTATTGTCTGTTTGTGATTTAATGGCTGACTGTGAGCTGAGATTTGCTGCTGCTGCTGCTGCTGCTGCCACCTCCCAGCCGCTCAAGGAAATATTGTATTATATATTTCTAGCCCAGCAAAAGATCAAAATTCAAAATTTAAAGTATGATTTCTACTGAATGAGTATTGCTTTTACACCAATCAGTTGAAAACTGAAATACAATTGAAATCATTGTAACAGATTACATAATTAAGACTCAGAGAGCATAGGTGTTTTATCTGAGCTCACACAGCTACTAAGTTCCTTGGCTCAAGTCTGAGCCTGATGCCCTTGGTTATGTTTCCTCTCTCCTACACTCCAAGATAATATCCCTATCTCCAATTTACTCCCTGAAATTAGACTCTTATTGGTCCCTTAGGGATTCATACCAAAAAGTTGCCATTCCTCTAAACCTTTAACCCACTGGGCACCAGTGAATATTTTTGTTTTTGTTGTTGTTTGGTTGTTTTTTGTTTGTTTTTTGGTTTTTTTGCTATGGAAACTAGGCCAGGAGTATCTCCCTTGTGACTATACCTAGTGGATAGGTCAGAAGAGATGGCTGGCTAAGGAATAATTGGAGCCCAAGTTAACCTAGACCTTTAAGTAAATAAAGGATCCAGGGATATTGTTGGGTGGTGGAGTGAGGGTGTTGGGGCTTCAAGATTTGTTTAGTGATGGAATTAGACTGTAGGAGGATGGGAACATAGTAGCAAAGAAGTACCAGAAATAGCTTAGTGACTTGATTTACAGAGGCTTCAAGGACTGAGTAAAGCAGAAAACTCTCTTGCCCTGGGCTTCCCTCCTCTATACAAGTGCCAGGGAGTAATTCTGCCTTGTCTAGAAGCTTTAGCACCTGAAGTAGGGCAGAGGGTGTCCTGACTTCCACAAAGGAGTCAGACCTGAGGAGACCCAGGGGAATCCTCTAAGCCTTTATAGCTGTAGTGTACGTTTGCTAGATTTTCTTGCCAAGGTCATTCCATTCACCATTAATATCTATTCTGAGCAACTTTCCTCTAGGATATGGTGGGATATACTGGTTGATTAGATCCAATTTTGCCACGTTCAAACCATCAGAATAAGGAGGCATAAAAGATAGCTGCATTGTTAAAGGCTAGATTGGTCTTCGGAATTATAATCCTGAGTGTAGAGTTAGTGGATTTCCTCCCTTTACACTGCACTTCTTTTAGCACCACCCTGTCCTTTTCTGTTCAGTTCCCCTGTTCAGGTTATGTACAAGATCCCTGACAGGTTTTGCATTCTGGCAAGGCCTTTAGACAGATTCTTACATGTAGAGTTTGCTATGGGTCCTCTGGGCTATTCCCACATGAACAGTTTATAACTAGAGGTAGAAATTATGCTTTATATGAAGCAGAAACTCAAGAAAGCAGAAAAAGCAAGACAAAGTTGGGCAGCTGTCGTGGGTGTTACAGTATATGAACAGAGTCTACTCTTGCTTTTCATGTGTCTTTTTTGCCTGCTGCTTTGGTTTAGATTATAAGAGCTGTAACCTGATAAGGAATTAATCCCCTCATATGGATTAACTGGGTGGTAACTGTAGGCAGGTAGTGTGTGGATGGAGGAAGTAGTTCACTGGGGGGTTTGCCTTTAGAAAATCTATTTTGTCCCTGGTAAGCAGAGCTCTCTCTGTGCTTCCTGCTTGCCATGTTCTGAGCTACTTTTTTCTGCTAACCATTCCACCATGATATTCTGCCTCACCTCAGCCCAGAGCTATGGAGTCTGCCAACCATGCACTGAACCTCTGAAATCATGAGCAGATATACTTTTCCTCTTAAGTTGTTCTTATCAGGTCTTTTAGTCACAGCAACAGAAAAGCTGACTAAAACACCTGCTTTACAGAGAAATATGTTAATGAATATGTTGAAACAGTACCACTTAGCTGTGGACTTCTACAATAAAGCTACTTTAGGTTTTATGTTTCATGATTATATACATGATAAAGACTACTTGATAAACACAATTGGACAATAGTTAAAGCAGTGAAAACAGATTTTATTCAGTAAATACTGACAGTACAGAAAATAGCTAAGCTTCATTCCAAATTACATAGAAGTAATTTGTGAGTTCTAAAGGTAGAATGAGGAAAGAGGGAGAGCAGGGACTCAGTAGACTTAATAGAAGTGAAAAACTACAGGGGGCTCACCAGCATATATGTCATAAGACCAGCTGAGATTGCTAGCTGGGTTCTATTCTTCCATAGACACTGGGACAGGAGGCCCTATCCTTCCTGATTATTGCATTTCAAGAGAATGGCTCTCAGGTCCTTTAGAAAGACATTTCTGAATAGTAAGATACACATATTCAAAAATATAAGCCTCTTTTGGTATATGCACTAAGAAAAGTAGGTCGGGGGCCTTATTACCTGGTGTTGGCTAGAAAAAAAACAGTATATTCTAGCAGCCTTAAGCTTTTTTAGGCAGGCATTTTAATGGGGAGCTGGTATCATGTTAGGGACATGACATTATGCTGCTAGAAGCTGTTCTGTAATTTAACAAGTCTTTTACTGCAAGAGTTTGATGGAGCTCTGCACTTCTCAAGACATTGAGCATATTGTAAGAAAAGAGCAAATGGAAAACTTAGAAATTCCAAACCTCAACACCAGTGGGGATTTCTCACCAAAAATGTACAGCTTCAAACCTTGGCAAGAAGATTCCTCCTGGTAACCAACTAGACAGGAACTAGAATTGCTAAGGCATAACCCAAACAGGAAAAAACTCCCCTCAAATTCCATTATAGGCTTAAAAGGACCAATAAATCTTGGCAACACATGCTTTCTGAAGTGCATTGTCCAGATCTTACCTTCACTCCAATACTGAGAGATATTCTTCCCTCTCAGAGGCACATATATGAAATGTTAAAATCAGAGTTGAGTTTGGTCTGTGAGATGTCTTCAGTCTTTTGGGAGTTGTATTTTGGAAACCCATTTCCTCACATTCCCTATAAGTTACTGCACCTGATATGGATACATGTTCATCATTTAGCAGAGAAGAGGCAACAGACTGCCTACAATTCCTTATTTTGGCTGCACAGGCATTGAAAATGTGATTATGTTGAGAAGGCAACTAATAATTTCAACCACTTTAACTGCATTATAAACCAAATATTCACAGGTGGCCTGCAGTCTGATGTCACCCTTTAAACCTATCAAAATGTTTCCATCACATTCTGGGACATCAGATCGTGCTTATCTGGGTTTTTTTTTTTAATGTTTTTAGTTATAGATGGACACAAAACATTTTTTAATTTATTTTTACGTGGTGCTGAGGATTGAACCCAGTGCCTCACAATGGGCTAGGCAAGTGATCTACCAATGAGCTACAACCCTGGCCCATGTGCTTATCTAGCTTTTCCTCCCTGATCCTGATCTGGCTGATCCTGCTCAGGATCCCTGGAAAGAAGAGCATCTCAAACAAGGAAAGACATATACCAATTAGAACTATGTCCACAGATTACCTGTGAAGATTCACAAGGCCTGAGTACCTCAGAAGCATGACCAAAATCAAATGCATATTCCTCACAATGAATAAATTACCCACTGTGGCCTGTTTTGATCTCATTTGAACACCTGATCAAACAGAGGCACAAAACCACTACCTACAACTCCTTTCTTCTGGAACTGGATATGATACCATATATGGCCTTAAGTAAAAAAGAGTAAGATGAACAGACAGTTGCAGCTGTAGACTAATACATAAAACAACAATAATAACTATTCCTTGTTTGTAATGACTAATTACCAAGGAACCTTGTGCAATGGCCACTATACCAGCTTCATCTGGCACCATAAAGACCAGTAGTTCAAGAGTAATGATACCATTATAACCAAGACTAATATTAAGGAGACGCTGGACAACGAGGGCATTTACTGTTCTATCACAAACTAGTCCTTAAACATGAGTAAATTTTACCCAGCTGATCATCAAAAAACTGTGAAAGAAAAAAATACACAGCCTTCTGAAGCTCTAAAAGACTTTCCTAAATGAAAGATGATGGCATTTATACTACAACAGCAAGTATCAAAATATGAATAACCTACTTATCATAGGCAGAGGAAATCACAGTAAGAAATGAACAGTGATAAGTGTCTACATGCTCTCAACTGGAAAAGAGACAAGAGGAGAAATAAGTTCTCAGCAGCCAAATCAAGAAGGAAGATTAAAAGAACTATCCTGATAGAGACAGCAGGAGGAAGAGAATTCTGACACTAGTATTATGGTCCATGAGATATAATTAATTGTGAGTATGGTAGGGATGACTTCATCACCATAAATAATTCCCATTAGTGCCTCAACTCCAGATAATAGATCATGTAATTGTTACCTATTTTATAGAAGAAAGGAAGAAAATCTAGGATAAATCAAGCCTGCCTTGTTTTAATGGAGGATACATGGATAAAACAACAGCAGAGTAATTTTCTACTATACTTTTTATTCATTTCATGTGTTAAATTCAGCATAAAGACTTACATAAGTAGGATCTAATTTTAGTTTTGATATAGCTAGGCATTGGTTACATGGGAATATATATTAATCTTTTTCCTTGTCTGTATGTTTGAGATTAATTCACAATAAAAATATTTCACCCTAAAAACAAACAAACTGCAAATGTAATCCTTTTTGCTTCATAATCATAGGAATGCACACACTATAAACTTCCTTGAAAGCCCCCAAATTTTGGAAATTGTAAAAAAAAAAAAGTCAATACCTGCATTGCAAAACAATTCATAAGAATCATCAATGGATTAGAAATGTGAGAAGTCCCCAAACTAGGTACAGTAGATGGGGCTAGACTCACTTTTTCCAGTAATCTAAGTAAACTCACAATGAGTGCAAAGGTTGTGGTAAATGGGGAGCTGATGCAAGAGTGCTCTATGCCCTGAAGAAGTACTTGCTTCACTGCCACAAACTGGTAGGCTTACCCAAAAGGAGGTCTTATAGGTTCTGGTTACAAAGAAAAATTCAGTTAGAGAATGAGCTTATAACACTGAATTCCCATAAAATCCTACCAGAGTTGAGAAGAAATTTTAAAGAATTATTATTATTCATTACAATAATATACATTATTATCCTCTGTGTATATATGATTATATGACCAGTGTGATTCTATATCATGGACAACCAGAAGTATGAGAAGTTATATTCCGTTTATGTATGATGTGTCAAAATGCATTCTACTGTCACATATAACTAATTAGAACCAAAAAAGAAGATAATTTTCAGTACTCTAGGCACATATAACTTCAAACTTCAAAAAAATAAATAAATAAAATGGAGAGGAGAACCAGAGTGGTTGGTGTGTGCTATTTGACTCCTAGAAGACTTCTATGCCCATCATATTCTGTTCTCACTCATTATAAAAGACAAAGTTCAGCCTGAATCAAGTGGAGCCTGTAGTATGCCACTGTCTGGGTATTTGAGTACAAACAGTATATGCTGTTTATCAATCATTTGTTGACCACACCCCTCCATGCTAGTTTCCTGAGTGGACATGGCCACTTCCCCTTGTGTCAGGCTAGGATCTTATCCTTCCTCTTTACTGGACTTCTTCCAACACATGGAAAAATCTCTTATCAACAACCTTTCCAGATATGAAAATGATAAGTTAGGAGAGAACACAAGGAAACAAAAGAGTAGGGCTCAAAGGACACCATGTTCTGCCTCATCCATATAATTATTGAATGAAAATACAGAATTATTTCCCCACAACCCACTGGGTTTTTCACCTGGGAAGTTGCAGACATGAGGGACTAAACACTGAGAGTTTTTTACTCAATTACTGTTCAAACTGAAGTAGAAGACTTACAATGTCCTCCAGAATCTCTGTCTCCTCTTCAATTGAAGCCTCCATAGCCTTGTTGTTAACATAGGCCAATATATATCAGAGAGTCAGTGAGTACCCCTTAGCTGTTTGTCATTAACCCTTAATCCAAAAGGCACTGTAGAATGCAGTGGAATCAAGAGCACTACTAGAGGTGTGGAGGATACATGGACATGTAAAAAAATCAGGCCCTCTCAGGTTTGGGGCTTGGCTATATTGTTCAGTTCGTCTATGAAGCAGGGATCCAAGTCAATGGGAAGAAATGACTGCCATGTTTAGGAAGATCCCAAGTATTTAACACTGATCCTTCCCCACACGGCTTTCCTTGCCCATCATTCCCCATCCCAACCACAATGAGTCACTAGCCTTAGCTGGAAGGCCATTTCTTTATTGAATCTGTTCTTTCCTGAAAATTTATTGAATTAGAACAGCACCAGCCCATTGCAAAACACTTGTAAGAGATCATAATATTAAATTCATTGTTGGAGTTTGTCTTCTGATTTACCCTACATGAACCTATAACATTTTGCCTGTTTCTCAAGAGAGAATCCCTTCCACCTATAGATCATGACTGCAAGACACTTCATTTAAAGTATCTCCAGAGAGAAATTAAAAAAAAAAAAAAAGACGGGAAGATAAGGCTAGAGAGATCAGACTTTTCTATTTCTACAGAGAAAAATCAAAGGAAGGGATATTAATGAACTTATCAAGGTTAAAGTACATGTAAGTGATTTAGAATGGGTCAAAACTCATGTTCCTAGGTCTGAATTCAATGCCTGTTTCTCCACAGGAGGCACCCACTTTCTACACAAGTGCAGATGTCTGGACTTCCCTGGGTACAATTTGGCTGCCAATTCTGCTTTCCCAGCGATACACATTGCCCTACCATAGAATTCATTCACCAGATGCAGCCATATTCTATTTCACAAACTCCAATGAAGGCCAAGAAATATCAAAGACTGTATATAGGCTAGACAGGGCTTCCCCAAGTGAGACTACAAACTGAGCCTCTGTTGAGCAAGCATTTAATCCCTTCCAGCCAAACAGGTAAAAACCATTCACTTGCCTTTTAAGAGTTCAGTTAAGAACACATGTAAGAACTTTTCCATCATGTATTCCTTCAACATGCATTTATTAAGTACCACATTCTCAACACTGCTTCAACACCTTGAGAGGCCTGCTATGTCTGTGCCTGCTATGTGAAAAAGGCTTTTCATTTACTATCTCATTTCATTCATACAATCCTATGAAGCCAGTACTTTACCTCCATCTTTCAGGTGAGAAAACAGCCTCAGAGAAGTAAAGTGACTTGAGCAAGCTAATACTTGCAATGACATGAGAAAAAAAAAATCAAAATGCTAGCTCTAGGGCCTGCCTCAGGGCAGTAAAAACTGGCTCAATGCCCTTTTGGACCAACCAAGATAAGCTTCAGGGAGAAAGACGCCTCTGAGCAGGCAGATGGAATTCAGATAGTTGGAGAAGAGAGAGAAGGTGATTTAGGCAGAGAAAACAAGTGAGCAAAGTTCAGAGTATGCTCTGAAAGAAGCAAAATAAATGAGGTACTCAGGGAGACTGGAGCCTGCAAACCTTGGAGCCAACCTGCACTCCCCTGCCTCCACCCCATTCTCCATTTCCTTCCAGCCTCCTAAGCCTTTCAGTGGTCACCCTCAAAATGCCTGTCTCCATCCCCATAGCAACAGCTTCAAGGATCACTTTCAAGCCTCTTGCTTCTTATTTTAATTGCTTCCTATGTGGTCTGCCAGGAGATAGGCTGCCCCTCCTTGAGGCTGCACAAATGGAGGTCTGATCCTCTTACTGCCCTGTTTAGTAACCCCTGAGAACGCAGAACACTGCAAAGGCTCTGCACCTTTTTCACACTACTGGCTTTGCACTCCTATGTCCTCTCATCGCCCAGCACTTTGGCCATAACATTATCCAGGTCCTAGATGAGCCTAAGAATTAATTAGATACGTATAGTATAAATGCTTTCTGAAAACAGGGAGAGTGAGTGAATGCGCTGCGTAGGACAGAACAGGAAAGGAGGGCTGAGGTCAACGGATTTCTTCCAAGAATACACCCCCACCTCTGTCCCGCACGCCTTCCATTCCCCGCCCCCCACCTCCTGCGGGCCTCCGTTGGGCATAGAGACTCACTCTTTCCCAAGACCCCAGTGGTAATAATTATAGAATATAAAGAATGATCTTCATTCCTTTCCCCCTTTCTCCTCCTCCCCCTCCCCAATTCCTTTTCCCCACCCCCACTCCCACTCTCAGATGCCCGCCTCCCATTCACTCCGCCAGCCCACGGAAACTGGCAATGCAGACCACCTCACTTCCGGTGCAGGAGTCAGCGGACGTGCTGGAAGTGGGGCGGGGCGAAGCCATCCAAGGGGAGCTCTCTGACTGGAGGATTCTGGGAAGGAAGTCCGGAGGGCCAGAGGCGGGCGCGGTTAGGCTGGAAGCTGCTGCGTGGGAGTTAACCACATAGCGGCTAACGGTGACATTTTTGTTGCCCGTGGCAGGAACAGCATTGTCAGCAGCTGTAGAGGCTACAGCAGCGGCGACGGCCACATCGGCGACGGCAGAGGTAGGGAAGGTAGGGGGCGGAGGTTGCTGTAGAGAAAGTAGGTACCTTAATGATAGAAGCCGCGGTGACAGCAGTGGGAGCCGTATCAGCTGAAGCGATAAGTTTCTGAGGCTACTCAGAAACTATTCCCTCCTGCTTTCCAGTCTGGTGTGATCTGTATGCACAGATCTCTTGAATTGCCTGCGTGAATTCCATCCCCCATTCCCAACGGGGCTGGAAACAAGCTGCAAGGACAAAATAGTGGGCCTCATCGAAACTCATACACTGTGGGAGAGAATTGAGGTGCCTACAGCCATATACAGGGCCTGATGTCTTCACAAGGCCCAGGGGCTTCCAGGACCTTCAGGGCCTCCCTTGGCCCAAGCACCTTGGGGATGTCAAACAACATGGAGACCCTTAGTCCTTATTCATTTTGCCCCAACAACTTGAGAGGCACAGGATGGAATCCTAACATGTTGTGGAGACTGAGTTCTTCACAAGGATTGAGCACCTCCTGGAGGGGCCCAACCGTCTGGAGGGGTCCCACAGCTTGGCAGAGACCAAATACTTGGGGGACCCCAACCTCTTGGCTAGACCCAACCACCTGGCAGGACCCCAGCACCTGGCAAGATCCCAGTGCCTCACTAGGTGTGAGCATTCGGCGAGGCCTGAGTACCTGGAGGGGCCCTAACCCATCAGAGATCCGGAGCCCTTGGAGAGGCCCCAGCACCTGGCAGGCCCCAAACAACTGGAGGGGCCCAAGTACCTGGAGAGGTGCAAGCACTTGGCGAGGCCCTAATGTTCCCAGAGGCCGTGGTAATCCACGGGTCCAGAGCCCATCTGAGACTCATAACACCATGTGGGTCCCAGGCACTTCCTGGGGCCCAAGTCCTTCAAGGGGTCGTGGCAACTTCCAAGGCTGCAGCAGCTCTCATGGCTGGAATAATTCTCATGACTGGAGCATTTCTCATGGCCAGAGTACTCCTAGGAGACCCAGTATCTCTGAGATTCCAAGTGTATCACAAGGGTTGGGTATGTCAGAGACTCCAGGTCCTTCCTGGGACCTGAGTACTTTGGAGACCTCAAACACCTCACAAGACCCAAGCAACTGGGAGGCCCCGAGCAATTCCAGTGGTCCAAACACAGGCTTTAGCACTTCAAGGGACCAAAGTACTTCTAATCATCTAAATATATCAAGTGTCCCTAGTACCTCAGAGATTACAGGCATCTCTGAAATTCCAAGAGCCTTGAAAGTTGAGATGGCTTCAAATGATCTCAATACCTTGAGGGCCCCAAGAGTTTCTAATGGCCCAAGGATCTATGAGGATCCCAATACATCGACATCTATGAACAGGTATGAGGCCCCAAGAAACTTAAAGGCTTCCAACATCATGGAGACCTCCAGTACTTTAAAGGACCCCAGAATCTCTGAGGCTCAAAGCACCTCTAAGGCCCCCAGCACTTCTGAGGTCCCAAGTACCTTGAAGGCTCTGAGCACCTTGAGTGTTCCAAGCACCACAGAGACGGTGAGTGCCTCAAAGACCCTAGACATCTCAGAGGTCCCGGCTGCCACAAAGGCCCTTACCACCTTGAAACCTCCAAGCATGCATGAGACCTCCACCACTTTAAAGACCCTAAGCACCTCAGAGGCCTCTAGCATGTTAAAGGCCTGGAGTACCTTGAAGGATCCAAGCACCTTCAGATCCCCCAGCACCTTAAATTCTCTGATTGCATCTGAGTCTCCCAGTACTCCAGAGGCCCCTGGAATCTCAAAGGAACCCAGCTCTTCAGAGATCCTTAGCTACTCAGAGGCCTCAAACATCTCTCAGAAACAAAGAATCTCAAAGGCTTGGGGTATGTTGAAGACCCAGAAAAACTCAAGATCCCCAAGCACTATCAAACGTGAGAAAAGTTTCAAAAAAGGTCTCCTAACTGTGATGTTAGGCATCATTTTCATGGTGGGCACCTGTGCTACAGAAAGCCTCATTTGGGAGGTTCTGCAAAAGTTAGGGGTGCAGCTGAAAAAGAAGTACAGAATATTTGGGAACCTAAAGAAGGTAATCACCCAAGAGTTTGTACAGCGTGGGTACCTGGAATATAAGCCAGTGAACAATGGTAGTCCACTGGAATATGCATTCTTCTGGGGACCTAAAGCCAACCGGGAAAACAGCAAAATGGAAATTTTACAATTTGTAGCCAAAGTTTATAACAGAGACCCCAGGGATTGGCCATCACAATATAGCGAAGCTGTGAAACAGGAGGAGGCCAGAGCCAGGATGAAAACCAAAGCACTGACTGATGTCCGAGTCCAAGCCCATGCCAGAGTTCAAATACCTGCAGGTGTTTGTGCAAGTTCCAATACCAATTTTGCTGGCACTTCCAGTGCTAATACCAGCAACAAGTCCTGCAGCTAGTAAAGGATAAGTCATAATGATCACTTGGTGACAAAGAGCAATCAGAAGTAAGAACATCAGATCAATGGGTATTAACAATTTTGAAGAGAAAAGGAGAGAAGGAAAAAAAACAGTGTATGGCATTAGTATTTGGGATTGTGTGAGTAACTTTAGGATTTAGGTATTATTTGAATATTGCTAAGTTTTGCCTCTTGTTTGAAGTTCACAGTATATGTCAATTAGATTTTTGTAATTTTTGTAATGGATCATAGTATTAAGTGTTCATAAGTTTTAAAGATTGGTTTTCCTATTGTTGTAGAGATATGCCATAAGTGTTGTAACTGCTTTAAAAAATGAGAAATTTTCATCATATACTGATATGAATTAAATATATAGTACTTAAAATGACGGATCTATAAATATTTGAATGGATTTACAAGTAAAATAGATGTATCCTAAATAAGGAAAACAATGACAACAAAACAAACACATTTATGTATATCCTTCTGTATTCTTTGTGTTTATTGTAAGGTTGAAATTTTCCATGATTTAGTTTTCCATGTGTTAATTACCACAGATTACAGAGAAAAATAAAAGCCTATTAACCAGTAAACTATGTTAATTTACTGACCACCTATCTGTTGTGTGAGGAATAAGTTCTGTGGATAACTCTTAGCACTCGGGGCCCAGATAACATGAAAGAAAAATATGTGAACTGGAAGTATGGTAAGTACTATCATAGAGACTCAGAATGAAGTGCCAAAAAATATGGAACATTATGAGAACACTCCTTAGTAATAGGATGGAAAAGAGGACATTATACTATGCTTAAATTATATGAAAAGAGGGGAAAGAGTGAAGGGGTGGTTGCAGGGGAAAAAACAGACAACCATATGCTACAAAAATAAAAATGAAGGGACTGTAAGAAAATTCTTTATAAGATGACAATCTGATTAGTGAAAGTAATACTAGAGATGGGAGAGCGTAACTATACAGGAACTGAAGCAGCAGGGACACTGGAAGAATGACAAGGTATACACTGAACTGTTAAGGGTCTATCAAAGGGAAAGCAGAGAACAAGAAATGAGGCAAAGGAAGAGGGAGCAAGAACCAGAGCCTCAAAGGTGGCTGTTATGGCTGAATTTAAACTAATGATAATAAAGTGACTAACAAAAAGGATGAACCTGGAATAATGTGGAGAAAAGCTCTAAAACAGCAGAGTTACTCGGATTTTAGAGGAAAACCTGTAGCATCTCTTAAAGGTAAACTTAAATTTCTCTCAGGTACTATAGTTTGGTGTGGTGCCCACATTGTTTAGAGTGTGTGTGTGTGTGTGTGTGTGTGTGTGTGTGTGTATGAGTGCTCAAGCACATCTCTCCAAGGGGTAAGGTAGAATTAGCATTTCCAAGTGACACCATGTCAGGATAGCCCATGGTGTACTAAGTCAAGAGGGATGGGGTATCTTCACACCCCCAGGAGATTTTGCACTCTCACCTGGTGAGCTCAAGGAGCTCAAAGCTCTTATCCATTCCACCACAGGGGCTTCTGAATCCTCAGCCTCACCCTACACCAAATCTGGGCTTGTGGGAATCACTTTGACCATTCTCACTAGCAACAGGCAGAGAACACTCCAGGAAATTCTGACCACCTCCAGAGCTTACAACTTTTATCACCAAGAACTAGACAGTGTGTGAACTAAGTTCCCCAATAGAGAGCATGGGTGTCAGGTGCCTAACCTAGGCTTGTGGGTCTCAGCATAGCAGTGGTCTTAAAACAGAGTAGCCAGGCAACCTGCAGTCTTGCCCTGCTTCCAGCTGAGTGCCAACTCAAGTCACTGGGTGCAGGGTAAAGGCTCAGGGACCCAGAGTTATGAGCCTTTGGAACCACGAGACTTCAAACAAAGGCAGTAGCTTTGAACCCTCAGCAGCTCCAAATTCATCCAGCAAGCAAGAAACTAGTGCGAGCCTTCTGTGTTTTCAGCAGTGTGAGAGAAACTGGGCACAGAAAATGAAAAGGCATGTTTCCCGCTCTGAGAGAGCCAAGTTTGCCAATGCATCCCCAGAGATACACAAGCTGGGAATCTGAGGTACAGGTTCCTACTTAATGACAGAGAGGCTGCAAACCTCAGATCCTAGACAAGACCCCAAGTCTGTTCTCTGAAATTCCAGAGGGCTTTCCTGTAGGTCATCCTGCTTTCTGCTTCTGCCTGCCAGTGCACTTAAAAGGGGTCTGTCCTAAAATAAAGAAATAGAAAGCCCCCCCCCAAAAAAAAAAAAAAAAACAAAACTCAGAATGAAAGAATAGGAAGTTTTGGGCTGCAGTCTCCAGTCCTTTGAGGGTGGGGAAGACTCAATTAAACTTCTCCCCATTTTACAGAGGGGATGCACAGAGGTCACTTAGCTCCAGGAAAGTCAGCTAGGAAGTAGGAGAACCTGGAGAGCAGAGATGTGTTGAGCACCTCTTCTATGCCAGAGGCATGCCATGTATTATTCCTAGCAGGTCAGTATGATCACCTCCCATTGTACAGAAACCACGAGCTAGCTCAGAGAAAGACATGATGTCCTCCCCAAACCTGTCTGAATCTGTGCATTCTTAGGCCCTGGTGGGAATAAATGTCCAATTGCCAAGTAAAGGTCATTGGCAAGTGTGGGCCAAGAAGCTTAAAGCAGAGGACCAGCAGTACCACAGTTAAGGGGAGAAAGACTGGGAGGGTATACTCCAGCTACACAGTAATGGAGAGATGATGCCTGGCCCAGTGGCCACACCTGTAATCCCAGGCAGAGACAAGAGGATCACAAGTTCCAGACCAGCCTGAGCTAAAATTTAGCCAGGCCTTACCTCAAAATGAAAAAGGGGGGGGGGGGCTGGGGATGTAGCTCAGTAGTAAAGTGCCCCTGGGTTCAATCACCAAAAAAGTGAATGGATGAATAGGTGGATAAATAAATAACAAGTAAATAGATATCCCAAAGGCCTCAGGCAGGACGCTCCACAGGGGATTGGGAAACAAAGGATGAGTGATCTGCCCTAGCCCCAGGAGGGGGCCTTCAAAGCACCAGGCTCATTCCCCAGTTGCCAGTTGGTTCAGTCTTCCCAGCACACTGCATTAGCACTACAAAGAGTTAAACAGCTTTTGATTAGGTAAACAGCAGAGGAGGGCGGGATTTCCGGTTGGCTGAGAAATGAATGACAGGTCTGAGGGAGGGGCAGACAAAGGGGCTTCTGGAAGGTGGTGAGCAAGAGAAGCCAAAGAGAATATACATCCTGATGTTGAACGAAATCCCTGGGTTTTGAACTGTGTGCACATAGGGCACCAAGCTGTGCGTCTTTTGCTCTGGGAATCTGAAAACTAAACTGGCCTCAACCCAGCAGAGTTTCCCTGAAGTGAGTGGGAGAGCTGCAGTTTTAGTGGCAGGGATGACTGTGAAGCTGGTTGCTGGGTCCTAGAACACTCCAGTTGTTCAGGGAACTCAGAGAGAGAGAAAGCACAAACCTTTCCAAGGCTAGGGACAGTAGCAGCTGGCATTTGCTGAGAGCCTCAATGATGCCAGACACTTGCATGGCTGTCTACATGCAGCATCTCTAACTTATTCACCGCACAGCAACATGCCTGTCACCAGGCACAGGAAACCAAGGCAGAAACTCTAGGCCAGATCTCTCAAGCAAGATGGTGGGGTCACATGGCTGGGTAGTGACAGACTAGCACCTGAACAGAGGGCCAGCCAAGTTGGGAAGCCCACACTGCTGTGTTACAAGAACAGGCACCACCAGCAGGACACCTGTGGCTTCTTCACCCAGCCTTGGGAAAGTCTTATGCTTTCAGACTCCACCAAATCCCAGGGTCATAGTGAAAATGATCATGTCACGGAAGGGTCAGGAGGTGTGAGAAAACGAGGTGAATATGCACTTTGGGAATTAGCAGTCAAAGCCCCTTTATTCTGACTTATTGTTGGTGTATAGGCAGGCATCCTTGGAGAGGTAGGTGTACATGTGGAAAGAGTATTCCTTCCAAGACAGGTGTGTCTTCCCTATTAGAGAAACTTAACCACCCTGCACACCCCATCAGTCCTCAAATCCTAGGTCCTGGCTTTTCCCACAGTGGAGCAAGCAAGGGACAACATTTCTGGCCCTGTAACCTTGCACCCTGGCACTGTATAAGGATCCAGAAGATACAATGGGCGGGCAGGACTTCGGCATCCCCTAAGCAGAGCAAATTGGATAAAACCCAAGTGGCAAACAGTGGGCAACTGCCTTTGACCAAATGACAATTTCAGTGACATCCTCCTTGGGGCCAGTATTTGGCTTTGGCTTTGGCTTCAGCAACCGGGTGCAGAGCAGATGGTGAAAGAGAAATATGGATTCTCCTTGGGCAAACAGCGGCCTCTAGGAGGTGGGTAGTGGCCAGGAGCCCTCTAACCCTTCCTTTGGCATGAAGGTGCAATACCACTTTTCTGAGGGAAAGCCTTTTGAAGTAGTGATGGAGATGCAGAAGGGCAATTAGGGTGAAGATGGACTGAGTCCTGCACACAGGCTCACACTCCATGGCTCATGGGTCACAAGCCACAATGGTTCAAAACATCAAAGAGCTTATGGAATTTCTTTGAAAATCCGTGTGAGGGCACGTGGATAAAAGAGGGTCTCTGCTCAATCAAGATTACACAGAATAATCACTGTGGAGCCAACTGAAGCTGAGAGAACAGGCTTCTGTGGAAAAGTGGACAGTACGCTTGCAATGCTTGCCACCAACAGGAAAAGTGTTCACACAGGGGAAGGAGGGGATGGCTGAGCCCATGGACAGCTAGTGAAAAGCAGGCCCAGTCAGTCCTTGACTGGTCAGATCCTGCCCTCACTCACACAACAACTGACAGCCTGGCCAAGGTGTCTCGCCATTTGCAAACGGGGAAAGTGGCAGAGATCCCTCCTGTGGCAGAGTGCTCTCCTGTGACTCTGGCCAAGGGTGCCCTGGAACCCTTCTCGGATAGTCACCTCTCAAGACTGACATGACTTGTGTCAGTTCCTGTGCTGTGATTACTTGTGGTGAAATATGAGAGAAAGGGCAAAAAAGAGGAGGAATACGATCTCCCACACCTTTGAGGTCTGGTATTGTGGTGCCTCCTGCTTCACTCTTTTTGCTTTGGCTATTCTGGGACTCTTATTTTTCCAAATGAATTTCCTCACATCTTTTTCTATTTCTATGAAGAAAGTCATGGTGATTTTCAGATGAATTGCATTAAATCAGTATACCACTTTTGGTAGTACGGCCATTTTAACAATATTAATTCTGCCTATCCAGAACATGTCAGCCCCATTTTAAATATTAGAAAAGTGAAGATGGAGGATGTTTTCAAAACCAGAGGATAGAGAAAAGATGGAAGCAGAAACCCTGGTCCAGGCAGTTAGAGGAGCACATATGTACACATAGAGTTTCTCTCTCTCTCTCTCTCTTTCTCTCTCTCTCTCTCTCTCTCTCTCTCTCCCTTAAACACAGACACAGGCACACACACACACACATGCTTGTGCTCTCACACTCCCAGGTTCACGTGTTGCTGAGAGAGACCTGCCTAGGTGGGGAGGGAATGGTTATCACAGCTGCCCCTGCTGTGTCCACCTGGGACAAGTCAGATGTTCAGGCTGCTCAAAGACTTACATCTACATACACGATATGAAGAGAATCACTACTCTCTTTAACTCATACAGGACATGATCATTATTTGCTTCAGTAGGCCATAATGAGGGAAAAGGAATACTCCAAACTGAGCAAAATAGGACCCCACGAACTTCAGGATAAAACTGCTCTTGGTCGCAAGGCTGAGGACCAAAGTCAGCCCACAAATTGACCCTGGTTAGTGAATATCTCAGCCCCACAGACCTCAGGGCTTGGTACAGATCAACATAATCTGTGTTGAACAATCGGGCTGAGGTAAGAGGGAGGTGGCACTGCAGTCCAGCACCTCAGGGTCTCCTTTCCCTCTGAAATTGTTTCCTTTCTGCTCTGTGGCAGCACACACCTTCTTCCCCACATTCCCCTACACGTTGGCCAAAGCCTATGTTCCTGTTGTCCACCAACCGTGTCTGGCCTTTCATCTGGGCCACAGTCCCTGGGGCAGGTCCCAGAAGCCAGGGTGCCATGAGTCATTCTAGCCACCTCACCACCGCTCCTGAACATGTGGCTCTGGGCTCCCTAACCTAGGACCTTGTCTCATGACTCGTATTTGCATAAACTCATCTCACCCTCCCAGCCTCCTGCCTCCCATTCTGATTGAACAAACCTTAGTTCTCATCCTCATCCCATTGGCTGAATGGTGCTCACAGGCATGTCTTTGACCCCAAAAAGTGACAGGGCAGAGAAGAGACATTGAATCCCTTCTCCTTGAAGTTCACAACCCCACTTTGCCTCCCAAGTCATACAGTAATACACTGACCTCTCTAAAGGTGCACACATATATCCCCAAACTCAGCAACACTCACCTCCCACATACCCAGGCACTTGTAGATAGGACACCACCCCAACCTCAATTTCTCCTGTGTGTTTGTAGATTTGCATTTCCAACCAGACACATACCAAAGTGCAAGCACACACACACACACACACACACACACACTCACCAATTGGTTACAGTACATGCACCCCACAAACAGGAGTGACACATATAATCACCAAAATCACATACATAAATGTACAGGCGTCCGTTAGTCACACACAGCAAACCCAAGCCCACTAATAAATTCCTATGCATGCACAAGGATAGAGGAATATCCAGGCATTTAAAAATCCCAGAAACAGGTAGCAGGGATGTGGCTCAGTTGTAGAGTGCTTGCCTAGCATGTAGTTTGATCCTCAGCATGACTTAAATAAAATAAAGTTATTACGTCCATCTACAATAGAAAATATTTATTAAAAAATCCCAGAAACAGGCATAAATGCATATATGAGCACATACTAGGAGGCTAACACACCCTGAAGACACTGGTACACTCACTGATACAAACACACTTACATGTAAGTGTACATAATGTATAAATGGGTACACACACATACACACAGACACACACATACACACACACACTTGAGAAGAAGCTAATTATGAATAACAAACCAATCTCTACTTTAAGAGGGAAAGAAGGTTAAAGATGCATATCTGAGCCTCTGTTTCTTTCTGTCTTTCCCAGGCCTAGAAGGCACAGATGTGACACTAATGATCTGGTAGGCATGCTGTCGCTCCTATCTTTCTCAGTCTCTCTCTTTCTCTCTCTCTCTGTTGAATAGAAACACACACACACACACACACACAACTGCCCACATTCTCAGTGAGGGAAGAAAGGAATACTCCAATCTGAGCAAAATAGGACTCTATGCTCTGAGCAGCAGTTATGAGGAGTCAGTGGTGTTACAAGCTTCCCTTGAGATCTGGGACCCAGAAGCACCCAGGTCCTGGCGCCCAGCCTAGACAGCTCCAAAGGCCAGTCATGGCCCCTGCTTCTCTGCTTCTCAGTGCCTTCTCTTCAATGCTCCCTGCTTCCTCTCCCAGCTGTAAGGCCTCTCTTCCCTCCTGGAAAGGGCCTCTTGGAATGTAGCTGCAGAAAGAGAGCAGGCATTTCTGTTGTTCCCTTGGAACAATGGTCTCAGGAATCCCACCTCAGAAAGAAGCAAAGTGCATGTGTGCAAGGAGGATAAAGGAATAGAAACTGCAAGACAATGAAGAAGATGTTAGCATGTAAGCTGGCTTCCACATATCTGGGGAGGAGAGGAATGAGAGCGGGGGTGAGGCCGGGGTGGGGTGTCAGGGGGTTGGGATCCAACCTCTGATGTGAAGTTGCAATCACAATGAAGATTTCCTAAGAGCCAGGCGTGGTGGGGCATGCCTCAAATCCCAGTAAATCTGGATGCTAAGGCAGGAGGACTGAGGCAACCTCAGGAGCTTAGTGAGACTCTGAGCAACATAGCAAGACCCTGTCTCAAAAATATTGCAAAGTGTAAAATGTAATTGGGGTGTAGCTTGGTGGTAAAATACCCGTAGGTAAAATTGATTACCAGTACCAAAAAGTAAAAACAAATAAACACATAAATTAGGAAATATTTCTTATGATGTCCCAGGAAGGCTAACAGGTCACTTTACTCCTTGGATCTCTGTAAAATCAGACCGATCATCTAGAAGCTCAGTCATCTTCATGCTGGACTCTGATATGAGGCTTGGATCCTGTAATTAAAACAACAACAACAACAACAACAACAACACTGGAACCTTCTAAAGAAATCATATCGGTCTCTGTTCATCCAAGGGCTCCAGGCACATCTCTAGTCAGTCAGTTCATGGTGTCAGCAGAGGAGGAATGGACTCCTCCTCACACCATGTGACCAATGCCTCACAAAGCCCTCTGCACTCTCTCTATAGACTCCCACAAGGAGGGGTACAAGAGCCCCAGAGGTTGGAGTGGGACCCTCAGGTCAACTCTGTGGGTCAAGGACCTGGAAAACCATGTTGCCCTATCCTCCCCTCCCCAGCCAAAGACCCAAATAGGACACCTGTGCCTCTCCAGTTCACACAAGGAGGGGGTGGACTCCTGAGGAGCTAATGTGAGAGCAAGAGCAGAAATTGATTTTGAACAATGCCTCCAAAGGATTAGTGTTAAGAAAGCTGTCAGAACATGGTGCAGGAAGAGGGTGGAAGGACTTGTCCCTAGAGCCCCAGCAACCCAATTCAAGGTCTACAATAGGGTTTCCCTCAAAGTGGCCCCACAGTCTACCCACATGTATACATTCCAAATGGATGTTGGAAACGGTTCTATCAGTGCAGTTGACACCAAAGTGGAGATGGGAAAGCCCTAGGGAAATGAGAGTGCTGCACTGGGTTTACCATGCCCAGAACCCACGGACTACAAGTAGTCCTCTCCTTCCATTCCAGTCTACCAGGTACTGTGCTTGTGGATTTTGGATGGCATTGGTGGTGGGCAACTCAGGGGATGCCACATTCACCTCCTGGGAGAGAGAAGCAAGTTTGGACTGGCTGCTGTGAGTTCCTTCTCCAAGCCCAATCACATTCTAGCCAACTACAGAGGGTGCTCACCAATTACTGTGGGTATCAATAGAAAACGACTCTCTTTCCCAGTCCCATGTACCACAAATATGCACTTTGCTGCCAAGGAGAATTCAGCACAAGAGTAAGCCCTTTTGGGCACACACATATGTTGTTGGTTTGACTGGAAATTAATACCACCACTCTGGAAAACAGTGCACACATTTCACACACACACACACACACACAAACTAGGAATGGGACCACCTTATGACCCAGCTATCCCCTTCCTCTGCATATATTGAAAATTTTAAAAGCAGCATACTCTTGTGATACATACACATCAATATTTATAGCAGCTCGATTCATAATAGCCAAATTATGGAACCAGCCTAGATACCTATCAACAGATGAATGGATTAAGAAAATAGGGATATATATATATATATATACACACACACACACACACACACACACACACACACACAGAAATTTACTCATCCCAAACGAAGAACAAAATAACTGCATTTGCCAGCAAATGGACGGAAATGGAGAAAATCTTATGAAGTGAAATAAGACCTACTCAGAAAATGAATGTTAGAATGTTTTCTCTCATATGTGGAAGTTTGAGGAAAATAAGGGAAAGAAGGTGGTGGGAGGAGATTGGATATCATTAAGATGTAGAGAAGTTCAGTTGAGAAACAGAAAAACAAGAAGGAGGGAGGATGAAGGGAAGGGGAAAGGAATATGGAACGAATTTAACCAAATCATTTTATATACATGTATGAATGTACCTCAGAGAAACTCAGCTTCATGTATATGTAGAAACGATCAATCAAATGCAAAAAAGTATAGGACTGCAAAGAAGATCTGGAGAGTTTGAGAGGAAAAAATGGGATGGAGGAGGGGAGCAACAGGGCAGGGAGAATGGAACTGAAATCAAATTCCTTGTATGTCTAATTTTGTTAAAATGAACACAAATGCTATGCATAATGATCATTCTGTAATACGAAAAACTAAATACAGACTTTTAAAATTAAAAAATGAGAAAGAACTTTTGGTCAGATATTGTTGTACTTGGGAAGAGAGGACTCGGACAATCCATCAACCACTAGGCCACCATTGAAGGTACCAAGTTCCTGGTTGTGGAAACATCACAGATCACACCCAGGCAATTGCTTTAATTCTTCAATAAACACTCTTTCCTTCTGTGACTGCGAGCATGCCCACAGTCACACACACACACACACACACACACACAGTCACTCTGTAGAGGATGGTTTATGATCAGTCATTTTCATGGGCCTCGTGGGTTGAGTTTCCTGTACGACTTTCACCCCAGGGGCAAAGTATGGGATCTGAAGTCAAAGGTGTGACTTCCCCAGGTCGGCTTGAATGTGTGACAATGGAAAAAGCCTTTCAGGCCTTTGACTCTCAGCATCCTCAACTGAAGAACAGATATGGCAATATAACATTTACTCAACAGCATGGCTGGGAAGTTAAATGAGATACAGTGTGTGAAACTGCCTTGTACAGTGCACAGGGTGTTAAGCACATATGCCGATTCTTATTCCCAAACACAATAATAGATAGGGGAGCACTATAGAGCTGGCCCCATTGCTGCTGATATGGAAACAAAGGCTGTTATGTCCTGCCTGGTTTCTCTGGAAAGACAGCAGAGTGGGCTGCCAGGCGGGTCAGTCCAAGAATCTGTACTATCACCCTCATTTTACTAGAATGTAAACACCAAGGGATCAAAATTCCACTGGTTTTTCCACTTTGTTCACTGATGGGTCCCAAACGCATAGAGCAGTACCCTGTGCACACTACACAGACAATAATTACGAAGGGCCCATGAACAGAATTTTTAGCATGTAGCGATGAGGATGTCAATGGTGGTGATTGTGGACAATTTCAGGTGAGTGAGGTACTCACACAAAGAAACTAGCAGATGGCAGAACCTTATTCTTCCCATTTTGACTGAGGGATACAGAAGTATTCTTCAAAACCAAGACCACTGAAGCTCCGGAGGTGTGCTTCAAGGTAGCTAAGGCTGTCTTCTGCAATTACACAGTCTGAAAAGTTTGTGCTAGGATGCACTGAAGGTGCTACAGGGTTCTCCCTCTGAACCTGGGGGCAGATTCCTGAATAGAGAAAGACAGGGATGAAAACCAGATCTAGGGCTTATGTTTATTGAGCACCCACTCTGCTCTGGACATTTATTTCTATTAATCAACTTCAGCCTCAGCACAACTGCAAGCAGTAGATTACATAATCCCACATTGCTCCCAGGCAAGGAAACTGGGATTCAGACACCTTAGGTAATTCATCCATGGCTATGTGAGGTCCATATTAAATAGCAGAACTGAGTTTTGAAATTGGGTCTCTCTCTCAGTCCAAAAGATCTACTTAGCCATTAAATGTTAAATGACCCTGCCTTCCACTATCTGTGAGCTGATCCAAAATTCTGATATGGAACATGTCAGTATTTAGGTGCAGTTCCAAACCACAAGAGGGGTATAGAAGCCATAAATTTGAAGAGATGCACAGCGACACAGACACAGAGCATCTGCTATTGAAAGTGCAAAGTTTAATACAGCACATGCTGTCCTGCACATATAAAGAAACTTATTTGTTTTTCAAAATAAACTTACTGTTAGAGTATCTACTCCTATGGGTACTAGGCATGAGGAGGTGGTGACCAGTTACAATTTTATCATTAAAATTCTTCCAGTTTGGATGCCAAATTTTAAGCAACTGTTGTGGCCCTTCCAAGTTCTACTTACTTCCCATTGTCCCTCCACAAAATGATGTCTGGGGATGGGAGGGAGGTATGCAACTTAAGTGATACCATGGAGGAACTGCAGGGGGCCCGGGGTCTGAGTAATCCTCTCAGATTCTCCTGATGGGGCTCTGCAACTTGAATACTGCTTTCTTACTGAACTGTGCTCTTTCTAAAATTATGGATTCCCACTGAGATTCTCTTGTAACTCAAAGTTGACTGCAGTATGCATGCCCCATGTGACAGTTGCCATAGGAATATAATCATTTTTCACCAGACATTATACTGGGTTGAATAGTTCCTTCCACATCTCTCATCTACCTAGAAGCTCAGGAGGTGTTTTCAGTTTGGAAAGTAGGTCTTTGCAGATGTAATCCATTTTGATGAGGCTATACTGGTATAGGGAAGCCCCTGTGGAAGTTACAAGAGAAAGAATACACAGACTCAGAGACAAACAGAGAGGAGAACACCATGTTAAGGTACAAGCAGTGATTAGAGTGAGGCCTGCACAAACCAAGGAACACCAAGGATTTCTGTGACCACCAGAACGTACAAAAGCCAGAAAGATTTCTCTCCTGGAGCCTTCAGAGACAGCATGGTCCTGCCAGCACCTGCTCTCAATTTCAGCCCCTGGAGCACAGGCATACACACACACACACACACACACACACACACACACACACAGGTGGGGGTGGGGGAGAGAACACATATCTGTTCTTTTCAGCTATTACACTTGTGGAAGTTTGTTACTAACAAATGCACCAGTAAGCAAAGTTGTGGATCACATGACTCCAGTATATGTAGATTTATTTACAAAGTCTACCCTGGTGAAACTTTATTAATATGTATTTCTCAGTAAAGAGCACATGCCAAAATTGGATTTGAAAGGATGTGATTAAAATAAATATGCATAGAATTTCTAGTATTTCCCTCTCTTACTTTAATGGCTCTTTGTGCCCTCCCTGTATGCGTGCACCACCCTTTTATAGAGAGTATGTTCCAAGATCCCTTCTCCTCAAATTAGGGTGACTGGGTTGTGCTTGGCAGCAATCATGCAGCTGCCTTCTGAACTCTTCCATGAGGAGAGTGAGGTATTCTTAATCTCTCCTGAAGCAAAATGAGAGCTGAGGAAGACTCAGGAATGCAGACATGGAGCCCATGCTCCAAATCCACTCTGTGAGGCATGTCTTCATGCAGACTGCAATAAATCCTTCATCTTTCAACAGTCAAGATAGGTCCAGTGTTGGTGGCAATGCTCTGTCTATAATCCACTTTCCCATCCATCTTATGTCTCCACTCACAGGATTTTTCAGGAAATGGTGTAAGATCACTCATGCCCATATAATCCAAACCTTCCTCTCCTGCCGTTTTCCCTGTCTTTTTCTAAGACTTCTTATGGGAAGAAATCATTTCATGTTACTCCCTATATCTAACTCTCAGACATAATTCCAATACTAAAGGTCACTCTTCTTCTCAAGGAGACATATAATCTTCACACCAACCTGGGGACTTTGGGGCTTCTGGAAGGCTAAAGGTTCATTACAAAAGAATGACAGATGCTACCCTCCAGTACTTTGAAACAGAATCCCACCCTACAACTTTGCTTTTGGTTTTGGAAATCACCGAATCTTGAATAAGCGCACACAGCGAGATCATCACTGGCCTCTGGGACCTGAACACATCCCACTTAGATGAGAAAGTCCAATGCAGGGTTGCTCCCAGCTTGAATGTAAAGCAAGAGTGGAGGCAGTAAGCTCCAGACTGGACAGTGATATCTGTAGCCTGGTGGCAACTTTTACTGCTATTCCCTGGAAAACCTAGAAAGACCTGAATGGTGTGGGTCAAAGGGGCTCCCATTTCTGCAGAAATTGGAGGTGAGGGTTCAGTGACTCTTTTGCTCCCAAGGGTGCACAAAGAGACAATCTATTTGTGAATCTTTACCCTTGGGTAGAGGAGAGCAACTTCTCCAAGGGAGCCTGCCAAGATTTACCACAGACCTGGTACACTTAGTGGTCAGGAGGGAGAGTAACTAACTGAGTTATTAACACTGATGTGGATGTATTTGAGTGAAAAATTGTTGGGGAGAGATGGCCCCTGATTCCTACGAATGCAATGCAGAATATGTAACCATCCTACAGTGACAATTGAAGCCATGGAGGCTGTGGTCTCAGTGAGAGTCTTTGTTTCTACTTACTCATCTATTAAAAATTATTTCCACATGAGACATGTTAAAGTAAAACTTATCAGCAATGCTGGGGATCAAACCCAGGGCCTCACACTTGATGAGCAAACACTCTACCACTGAGCTACATCCCCAGCCGTAAAGTAAATTTTTTAAGTTGGAAAAAGAAGGAAAGGATCATCCAAAAGCTCCTAGGCGCAAACCTCTGGACCAAGGACCAGGGAAACTGGGACGCCCATTAACCCTCCACCTGGACTTATAAGCCGAGATCCCTTTGTTTCTTCAGTCCTAGCAAAGGTGAGCAGGTCATATTTTCTTGAACACAGCCATACAATCGCTTGAAGCTCTAAGAGACTTAGCAACCACATGAAATGCGCAGTTTTTCTGGTCCTGTAGCACTCTTTCATGAGACAACTGGGGAGATGGAAACGGTAGTGACTGTAGGTGATGTTGAGTCACTCTTGGTCATTTTTGTGGTCATGATATGGTACTGTGATAATGTTAAAAAAAGGGTCCTTATCTGTTACAGTGTATTCCTGGAGGGCTTCTCAGTACTCCTGAGGGAAAAAAGAAAAAAGGAAGAAAGCATGATGGGGCATAGATGAAACAACAATTGAAAGTTAATGATTGTTGAGGTTGATGACTCTTGAATTTAATGGGTACTTAGGGTGCATTGTACTATACCTTCTGCTTTTATGTGTTTGAAATTTTCCAGAATCAAATGTTAAAAATAAGGAAAGGAACACTTGGATTAGTGAGGCACGTGGGGGCAAGAAATGAGAAAGGGAAGACGTGAGAAATGGTCATGTCCGTGGGAACAATAGAAGAGAAATACGAAAAATACCTGTGAATTATCAGTCCACAGGTACTTTTAGGTGTCCTTCCAATTGTAGATGCTCACAGATAAAAGCAAATGGTGCCCCACAGTGAGAAACAACAAATAACGAGAGAGGGGAATGTCTTCCTCGCTTGTTAATCAACCATATTTTGCTCTAAATAGGTATCCCTTTTTTGTCATGGTTGTTATTAAACAAACAAATTCTGTATGTGATAATATGCACCTCTGGTAAGAATGTGGAGGATGTCAGTTTGGAGATTTATGTACCCCAAATAAACCAAGAAGTAGGAATTATTATTATGTGAGCATGGTGGAGAAAATAACTGAGATGCAAATAGGTTTTTCAGGGTCAGAACCAGGGTACACCCCTTTACCAAATTCAGAACCATTTTCAAGGCAATAGAGATATAGCAAAGGAAATTTGAACCTTCTGCTTTCAAACTTTGACCCTAAGGGACACTCTGTTCCTAGGGATCCATTTTCCTGGGGCAGGGGAATGACAATCTTTCCATAGTGGTGACCCACCAAATATCACATCTCTGTTCATTGTCATGCTAGTGGTTAGACAGGGTACTACCTCAGAAAATTCTCAAATTAGTGTGTGAGTGTGTTTGGAGCAAAAGAATTTTTGTGTATGTGCCCATTTCTGTGTGCCTGTGTGTGTGTGTGTGTGTGTGTGTGTGTGTGAGAGAGAGAGAGAGAGAGAGAGAGAGAGAGAGAGATCAGCTAATTCCCGTGGGAATGGGATTGGGCCTGGTGGGAAAGGAGTGGTGAGAAGCAGTTCTAACAAACATAACTACTTTTCTAAACCAAATATATAGAAAAGTCATCTGAAAAAGGTTAATTCTTATTAAGTATTTGTTGATCTTCGTAAATGCCAACATGTACACTCAAACAATCTCTGGAAGCAAAGAAAGTCACATATTATCTCACCATTACAAATTTTCACTGTATGCGTTGTTATACATTGACTCCCCATTTATATGCTATGCATATGTATGTTGTAAGTGGTCCAGATCATACCAAAAATGAGCATTGTAATCTAGGGGTTTTTTTGCTTGATATTATTTTTATTTGTGGAAGTAGGCATATGAGTACTTGTGAAGATATAAAAATCGGATCACATTTTCCCACACATTGAGCAAATTGTACTTTTAAGAATGAGACAATCAGATGCAATCAAAATGGCCCTGGAAATATAGAGCATCTCATCTCCATAAGCTGGCTGAGTGTAATGACAGATGGAAAGAGCCTCAAGTCTTCCTACCATTGTCAAAATTGAGGTGGGTCCTGGCAGGGTCCAAAGAGGAGAATGTGGTCAAGGATCAATGCTTAGCAGAGGAGATACATGCCCTTTGTAGCATCCAGGGCGTGAGGGTGGGGGGAGGGAATCAATGCTCATTTCTGCATGCTAGTTTCCCATGAGAGATTATGAATCTAAATTGCAAGGATATAT
>NW_026000255.1:1582094-1587884 GCF_001458135.2 Marmota marmota marmota | reverse complement strand
GCCGGCACGGGATCTTGGCCCCACCCCCACCTCCAGCGCGGCCCCCACCACCGCCTCCACTACCCCAGTCACGTCCCCCGACCTGGCGCAGATCCCGGCGTAGGTCCAGGCCTGGGTCCAGGCCCCAGACGCGGAGAAGCTGCTCTGGTGACCTAGGCGGTTCTGGGGATCAAGGTGGCTTAGGGGACTGGTTACTGGAGGTTGACTTTGATCATGGTCCTACAGGCTGCTCTCATGTGGAGAGCTTTAAAGTAGCTAAGAACTGGCAGAAGAATCTGAGGATGATCTACCAGCGTTTTGTTTGGAGTGGAACCCCAGAGACTAGGAAACGTAAGGCAAAATCATGCATTTGTCATGTATGTAGTACTCATATGAACAGACTCCACTCTTGTCTCTCCTGTGTCTTCTTTGGCTGCTTTACTGAGAAACATATTCATAAACATGCAGAAACAAAACAGCACAATTTAGCTGTAGACCTCTATCATGGAGTTATATATTGCTTTATGTGTAAGGATTATGTATATGACAAAGATATAGAACAGATTGCCAAAGAAACAAAAGAGAAAATTTTGAAATTATTAACTTCCACCTCAACAGACATTTCTTATCAACAGTTTATGTCATCCGGGGTTGGAGAGAAACAGTCAACCTCTGAGTCAAAGGAAGAGGAACCAAAATTGGTGAAACCCAAGAAAAAGAGAAGGAAAAAGTCAGTGTATACTGTAGGCCTGAGAGGGCTAATCAATCTTGGAAACACCTGTTTTATGAATTGTATTGTTCAGGCACTTACTCATATTCCTCTCCTGAAAGATTTCTTCCTCTCTGACAAGCACAAATGCATAATGACAAGTCCTAGCTTGTGTTTGGTCTGTGAAATGTCTTCTCTTTTTCATGCTATGTACTCTGGGAGCCGGACTCCTCATATTCCTTATAAATTACTGCACTTAATATGGATTCATGCAGAACATTTAGCAGGGTACAGGCAGCAGGATGCCCATGAGTTTCTTATTGCAATATTAGATGTGCTACATAGACACAGCAAAGATGATAGTGTTGAGCAGGAGGCCAGTAACCCCAACTGCTGTAATTGTATCATAGACCAAATCTTTACAGGTGGCTTGCAGTCAGATGTCACGTGTCAAACCTGCCATAGTGTCTCCACCACCATAGACCCATGCTGGGACATCAGTTTGGACTTGCCTGGCTCTTGTGCCACATTTAGTTCCCAGAGCCCAGAGAGGGCTGATAGCACGGTGAGCAGGGATGACCGCATACCAGGAATCCCCTCACTAACAGACTGCTTACAGTGGTTTACAAGGCCAGAGCACCTAGGAAGCAGTGCCAAAATCAAGTGCAGTAGTTGCCAAAGTTACCAGGAATCTACCAAACAGCTCACAATGAAGAAATTACCCATTGTAGCCTGTTTTCATCTCAAACGGTTTGAACACGTAGGCAAACAGAGGCGAAAGATTAATACTTTTATCTCTTTTCCATTGGAGCTGGACATGACTCCATTTTTGGCCTCTACTAAAGAGAGCAGGATGAAAGAAGGCCAGCCATCATCAACAGATTGTGTGCCCAATGAGAATAAGTATTCCTTGTTTGCAGTGATTAATCACCATGGAACTTTGGAAAGTGGCCACTATACCAGCTTTATCCGTCAACAAAAGGACCAGTGGTTCAGTTGTGATGATGCCATCATCACCAAGGCTACCATTGAGGACCTACTCTACAGTGAAGGGTATTTGCTGTTCTATCACAAACAGGGTCTAGAGAAAGACTAATCTTACCAGACCAGAAAAAAAGAAATGATTAGGTAAGGATCCTGAAGTGACACACAAATCTACCTGGAATGGACAATGACAACAATACCCTTAAAACAACAAGCACCTCGTGAAGTAACACAAAAACCTACCTGGAACGGACAGTGACAATAACACCTATATGACAACTAGCACTTTGATATAAAGGACCTACTTTAATAGGGACCATGAGTTTGTAGGAGGAAAAAAATGAATACTAACCAGTGATCATTCAGCCTTAGAAATGGGAGGGAGAAGGGGTTGAAAATGGTCACATAAAGCATAATTAAATGAAAAGAGTGTTCAAGATGAGGAAAGGTGGGAATAGAGGTGTTCTGACACTACTTATGCCATTTATTTCTACAAAAATATTGTGGGAAGTCCTTAAATATTCCTTTATTAGGAAAAAGTTTCACAATTGGTGTTCCAGCTGTGGGCAATCAGCCAAATAGTTTCGACAAAAAGAGTATTTTAAAAGAAAAATTTAAAAGCTTTAAAAGAAAACATTTAGAGAGAAAAAAATTTTTAAAGTTTCAAAAGAACATTTTAAATGTTAAAAATGTTTTAAGTTAAATATTTTTAAAAGAAATATTTTGAAATATTTTTTTAATTTAAAAATGATTGAAAATTATTAAAATGTTTAGAAACAGAATATTTAGAAATCTTAAATTTTAAGAAAGGTAAAATGAGTTAAAACAAGGTTAAAAAAGTTTACAGAAAAATTAAAGAAATACTTTTAATTTAAAAAGTTATAGAAAGAAAACATTTAAAATCAGAAGTTAAAGTGAAAAATAGATTTTTAAAAATTAAAGCATAAAATATATTTAAAAATTAAGTTTACAGAAGTATGATAATTATAAATTTTTCATAATATGAAGAATGGAATGAAAA
Source organism: Marmota marmota marmota (assembly GCF_001458135.2). Lineage (NCBI taxonomy): Eukaryota > Metazoa > Chordata > Mammalia > Rodentia > Sciuridae > Marmota > Marmota marmota. The sequence goes on along the minus strand of NW_026000255.1, from coordinate 1,585,191 downwards.
TTCAAGTAAAGTTTAGATAAGTGTTTTAAAAGAAGAAAGTTAAGAACAATTCAAGACAAAGATGAGATTTGCTTAAAATTTTTCGAAAACAAAAATTAGAGAAAAACAATTATAAATTATAGAAGAACCTTAAATAAGTTCAATTTGAGAGAGCTAAACAAAAATTTAAACATTTAAGGATAAAAATAAAAAACTAAAACTTTTAAAAAGAAAAGCACTCATGTAAAAATTGACAATTGAAAATTTTAAGATATTCAAATAGAAAAAATTTAAAAAGTTTTATTTTTATTTAAGTATATCAAAATACAGTATAGAATATTAAAAGACGGGTATAGAAGGAGTAAACACAGGAGACAGGAATAACAAGACAAAAGGGTTTGTGAATATATATATCTTTTGAATTATGTGTTAATACAGAAGTAAAATTTGGGACAAATAGACACTTTAACCCTTATCTTACCGTCTGTGAGATGGCTATGAGGCCTGAACAATAGCCCACCTTTCCCTCTCAGATTCCATGCCCCTTCTGATTTCCTGAAGGAAGTAGAGCTACTTAGGCAGAATCAACTGCATCTGAGAAAGATGAAAACATTAGGGGCTTTCCCATTTAGAACTGCATTATTCACACAAATTCTTGGCTTCTGAAAAGAGGCTTTTAGATAATTTGGTGGTTTAGAAAACTTAGATCACAACTGTGAAGCTCTGTCTTTGGTGTTTGAGCCCCCATTGCCTGATTGAGGAAGTGGCAGGGACCCATGTCTGAGGACCTCCCACCCTCTCTACTTTCTGTCTTTCCACTCTTGGGGAAATAAGACCTTTAATTTCCACAGTAGAGCTATGGGTTTGTGCTTGGCGGTCCTTCTGTGCATTCCTTATTATTTCCCTTTTCTGTTCATTCATGCCTGATTCCCTGAACCCCTCATTTAACCTGGCCTTTACCTAGGTCTCTGAGCCTCAGCCTGCAAGGCTCCTTCCTTGACTATTCAAGACCCAACTCACAGATGACGTCTCTGGAACCTTCCCTGGATACTCTAGGCAGGCATAAATTGGATAACTGTCACCCATCCCTTACCCCTCTCACTGTGCCTCCAAAGTACTTTGTCCATACCTCGGTGATAGTACTTATTCTACTGTGATTCTACTGTAGCTTTGTGATTGTCTGCCCCTCTGCACCAGGTATCCATCCTGACAACAGAGGGCCAAGCCTTATTCATTTTCGTGTTAATAAATGTTTGTTGAATGTGGGAGAGAGTTCTATTATTTGCTCTATTCACCTTGTCAATACTGTATTTTCACTCATTCATTCATCCATTAAGGTTTCATCAAATGCCCAGTGTTGTCATATGTTATGATCAGTGCAGTATCTTCTCCAAACACATGTGAGATGCTGCTCAGCTGCAGAGAATGTCTTAAGAAATTTCTTCCTGGGGTGTGGAGGAAGGCCCAGGTGCAATGTAAGGAAAAGAGCGCAGTCATAATAGTTGGCAGTCATGGGAGACTGGGTGGGAGTGGGGAAAAATAGCTGAAGGTACAGCTGAGCTCTCTGGTATATATGTGGCAATACTACCCCTCATCACAGTGTCCCTCAGACCCCCCACAGTCTCTCACAACTATGTTCTAGACCTATCTTTCATAGGTCTAGAACATAATTTGCCTTCCCTGTGACTGTACCTCAACTTTCCACAATGTTATCTATCACACTGAACATTATAACTGATACCGAGGAGTGATGTCTGGTGGCTTATGTTTATGGGAGAGCTATAGTTCATTTATCACTTTTGATTTTCCTCCATTCTTTGTGGATGGAGTGGGGCTATGAATCACCTTGCCCTGCCTCTGTCTCTGTACCCAGAGTGGACACATCTCAGGCTGAGACAGTTTAGAATTTCCAATTATCTGCACCACTGCAACAATAGTAATTCTTCTAAGGGTTGGCATAGGACCCAGGTAGGGCCAAGCTAAGTCTATTGCTAAATTGTTTATGGACACTAGAAGAAAAGAATGCATTTCTTCCACCCTATATCTATGCAGTATATCTAGGTTAGGGTGACATGAATCTGAGAGTTCAAAATGCATACCATGAGGAAAAAAGAGAATCAGAGTTTTGGAGAAAGATTCCAGAGTGTATCATTTGGACATTGTGAATTCAGCTGTGCCTGAAGCCTCCAAAAATCCAGCTGAGTCCATAACATCATTCACTTTACTTAAGCTAATTTGAGTACGAATCCTGTCACTTGAAGCCAAGTGTTTTCAACATACTTACATAGCTATATAGTTAGCTGGGGGCAACTCATTCCTAAGATCACAAAGGGTGGAAAATGGAGCGGATAGTGACCTCACATGAACTACATCATGTCATACTTAGAATCCAGAATGGCCCATACAAGTCTAAGAAGCAGGTGTCAGCTCAACCACTGATCTGGTTGTATGCTTTGTCCCATTTGTTAGTGTTCAAATAGTTCCTTTGACTTTCTAGTACACTTAGGGAATAAAAATTGTTACCTATCTGGAAGAACATGTCCTAGCACATTACAAGGATTGCCTGACCAGACATCAGTTTTTTTAATATTTATTTTTTAGTTGGACACAATATCTTTATTTATTTATTTTTATGTGGTGCTGAGGATCAAACCCAGGGCCTCACATGTACTAGGCAAGCACTCTACGACTGAGCCACAACCCCAGCCCCAGACCTCAGATTTAAATCCTCCACCACCAACGTATTCTTCAACTGACGCATTTTTCACTTTGTCATACAGGATCTGTATTAGAGTCTGCCTTAATGTTGACCATGCATGATAAACAAGAAATAGGAAGCAAGAGAGTTCGAAAGTCTTCCCAAAAATAAACAGTAGTGATATGGAAGAGGTGGAACATCAAGCCCTGAGTTCAAGGCCTTAAACAAAAGGTGGTGCTGCTCCTTACAGGCAATCCATGGCTTTACAAACTGCAATAATTTGGGTTCTTTCTTACATTGCACCTACTTTTCATCCAAGCAGTGATATTAATACCATGCAGCTTTCAAAGATTCCAAACATAATAAGGAAAAAGGGCACTCAGAAGAAAGAGGCAATACACCAGCAGGTAAAAATGTATT
>NW_026000255.1:1575049-1580640 GCF_001458135.2 Marmota marmota marmota | reverse complement strand
GCGAGGAGCTGCTGTGACAGCAAGGGGGGGTTGAAGGGAGCACCTTCTCGTTGCCGCCAATGTCGCTCCACGTCAAGTTCCCCTCGGGTGCAGGCTTGCGTTCCTGCCACGGCTCCAGCTTCATCTCCTCTGCTTCCTGGACCGCGTAAACCATCGCCGCCCCCAGGGCCTCTGCCTCCATTTTCCCCGCCTTCTGGACTCCCTGCTCCTGAGAGGCTCCTCCTCCACCTCCAGAGGTCCAACGGGCCACGGAGCTGGAGGACAGGGAAACTTCTCGAAACTGGGCCATCAGCTCACTGCCGAGCTTGAGAAGAAATGCGCCTGGAAAGGAGCCGCGACTGTAGATGGAATGAGACAGGAACTTCTGTGAATGATATGCCCAGCGTCATGGCCGCGGTGCGCCGTTAGCGCTCTCGGGACCCCTCCCACTGGCCCTTAGAGCTTAGCCAGCGGCTGCTGTGAGCTCCACCTCCTCAACCGAGAGGCTCCGGGAGCTGGTGTGCAGACCCAGGCCGGCTACCTGGTTTAAAGGAGATCTGATCATGCGGGTATTGAGGCTGTGGGGAGGAAAGATGAGGAATAAAATGTAGAGAGCGGGGAACAGCCTGAGCATTAGGACAGAAAGGATGGAAACTTCTTTAAAAAAGGCGCCACCCTCTGACTGCCTTTCCAGCCTCGCTTTGGTACAGCTTCCTCTGACGTTCTTTCCTTATATCCTAAAAACACTTGGGTCAACATTTTATCTTAAATATGGCTGAAAGGAGGCCACCTTTGGAAAATGGACTCGAGAAAGTGTTCTCCTGTTCCTATTTTACCTCTGCTTCTAGGTCCGGGTATGTTCTATCCTGTGGCCGAACCCCCAAGTGCACTTTCAGCACGACAAGCTCTTGCGCCCTCTCATGCTCTTTAGCGCTTGTGCTCTCACACCCCTTTTCTGGCTTTTGCCCCCTCATTTTTTAGGATTTCTCTTTGAATTCATATTTTTTCTTACTCCCTCCACGCGTCGCCACCCCCATGACTACCTCCAGCCACAGTGCGCGATCCCTGAAGTCCCTGCCCGCTGCCCCCTTCTCCCACCTTGGCCCCCTGCAACGCCCCCAGCCCAGGCGTTTGTATAAAGGTCTGCGTTACCTTGGGCCCAAGGCGCGTGATATAGAACGTCAGCAGCTGCTGCTGTCCAGGCGCTCCTCAGCCAGCCTTCTCTCCTGACCTCTCCTCAGGGCTGGTCACAAGGGGGCCGCCCCCTGGCCCCTCCCCTCTCGACGTGCGGCCCCCAGCCCCGGATTCTGTCCTCCTGCAGTGATGAATGGCACCGCTGTCCCGCGCAGGCAGGCAAACCTCTTCCTGAAACAGATTCTACTGGAGTCAACAACAGCGACAGATTTTAGAGGAAAGCCCCTGGAATGGAGACTCGGGCTTCACCTGGTTCCAGGCCCACTCTCTACAGAAAAAAATGATTAATCAAGGTGGGGGTAAGGGTTTACAGGAACGACAAGTCTCTGGCATGAATCCCTCAGGAACCTTTCAGAATCTGATCTCTGGGAATAAAGTGGAGAGAGGGATATTATCCTTGAGTATAGAGCAAAGGAAGCATAAGCAAGGGGTTCAGGCTCAAACAGACCTGAACCTAAGTATTTCCTGGCTGTATGACATCAGGTACAAGACTTAAACTCTCTGAGCCTTACGTTGTGCCATCTGTTAAATAAAAATGGGAGTAATAATCTTCATGTATTAACACTAAATAATAATGCAAATAAAGTAAAAAGGTCTTTATGGAAAGCCTTAACATTTATATCTCTTTGCTATCCCCCACTTTAAAACCAGCTGATAGCACAGTGCTCCCATACAGAGAATATAGGAAAAGAGAGGATCATTCTGTTCATGAACTCTCTCAAAGTTGCTACTCAGTTCACCTGATTATCCATTATAGGCACTTCATGCACAGGAATGTACATGAAGTGTACATTTAAATGTACTACTGTGCTAGGTACTCTGTGCTATGAGAAACAAATGTACAACAATTTGTATCCTCAGGAAGTTCATAGCCCAGGATGATTTTCCTTCACTTTGACAAAAACAGAATCCAAGACCACAATCCCCAGGAAAGCTGCTAACTCCAGAGCCCATGACCAATACCAAGATTATTACTATTTTTTAGTGAAAACATTTGATGCTATGTTAATCTCCCTTGGAGATTCATGCACCTTCCCTCTAAATGTCAAGATTGGGATTCCACTCTCCTAGGTTCAGGAGTAGGATTTAATAGATGCCTCCCCACAATAGGTGTCAATGGTTTTAGGACATTGAACAGATTCATTCATATATTTGACTTTTCTGAGTGAGCATAGACTAATGTGCTCTTCGAGAGAATAACCGTAACTATTCAATTCCCCCACACTGAGTATATGTTTAGAGGTTGAAATAAGAGCCAGTCTTCTTTCAGAGGAATTTGTTAGCAGGAACATTTGCCTGGAAGTCAAAAGAGCAGTGTTCTCATACTTTCCCATTGTTATTAACTATGTTTGTATCCTTGGGCAAGCCACATGTCATCTTTGAGGTTTGGTTTGCTCTAGTGAGAAAGAGCTGGTTTGACCTGTCAGTCAGCTTTTCATCACTGTAACAAATACCTAAGAATAATCAGTTTAAAAGAAGAAATATTTTGACTCATGGTTTCAAAGGTTTCAGCCCATGGGTCCCTAGATATTATTACTTTTGGACCTGTATCAAGGAAGTACATCATGAAGTGTGTGGTGAAACAAAGCTGCTCACCTCATGGTGACTGGAAGCAGAAAATATGAGACAGAAAGGCACCAGAATTCCAATGTACTTTCAAGAACAAGCCCCTGTTTACCTAATGTCCTTCCAATAGGCTCCACCTTCTAAAAGTTCTACCAGCTCCCAGTAGCACTACAGGTTAGTGACCAAATCTTTTAACACCTGTGCCTTTGGGAACTATTTAATATCCAAATCATAGAAACCTGTTACCAGTTGTTAACTTAAACTTATATCAACTTTGCAAGAATCCTAATGCAGTTTCCAACTTAAAGATATTTGACCCTGTTACTAGTCTACTTATTCTGTTAAAACAAAACACCTAGGTATGGGTAATTTATAAAGAACAGAAAATTATTTCTCACAGTTCTAAAAGCTGGAAAGTTCAACATGGAGGTGCCTTCAGGATTGGTGTCTAGTAAAGGCTACTGTCTATTTCCAAGATAGTACTTTAGACATTGCTCCACCAGAGGGAATAACACTGTCCTCAGAATTGAAAATCAACATATTACAGTGACTTGGCCATGTCAATGTTTATAACAACTCACTTCATAATAGCTAAACTATAGAACCAACCTAGGGCCCTTCAACAGATGAATGGATAAAGAAATGTGGTAAATATACACAATGGAATATTACTCAGCCTTAAAGAAAAATGAAATTATGGGTTTTGTTAGTAAAGGGACAAAGTTGGAGAATATCATGCTAAGTGAAATAAGCCAATCCCAAAAAAACAAAGGCCAAATGTTTTCTCTGATATGCAGATGCTAATGCACAATAAGGGGTGGGTGTCTAAGGAAGAACAGAGTTACTTTAGATTAGGTAGAGGAGAGTTAAGGGAGGGGAGGATGTTAGAGTCTGTAAACAAGTCAAAATAACACGTGGCATTTTGCCAGGGGAATGTTAGAGTTCCTAAACAAGTCTGGATGGTGCCTGGCAAAATGCCAGAGGGAGTGGTTTGAGAAGTAACAAAAGCAAGCCATTAAGTGTGGAGATTCCTGATTGGTTGACTGCTGTATCTAGTTTATGTTAATTAGACAAGCTGTGTGGAATGTATAAATACCGCTCCTGTCCTACAATAAACGGCTTCCACTCCTGCTGTATCAACGTACACAAGTTGTTCATCACCCCCCGGTTATTTTGCCCAGCCAGCCGTACTCCGGCAGGAGGAGATATTGGGATAGGAAGGATAGTAGAATGAAACAGACATTATTACCTTATGTACACATATGACTGCATGACCAACGTGATTCTACAACATGTACAGTCTGAGAAATTATAACCCATATGTATGCTATATCAAAATGCATAAATGCATCCCAATATCATGTAAAACTAATTGAAACAAAAAATTTATAAAGTAAAAAAAATTGGTGGAAGGAATAATGAAACAAAAGGGTACCTACATATTTCCCTTTGGCCCTTTCATTAGAGCACTAATCCGTGCATGAGGGATGAACTGTTATCACCTAATCACCTCTAAAAGAGCATTAATATTTAATACTGTTTTATTGGGGGTTTAGATTCAACAAATGAATTGCGGACACATATTCATAACATAGCAGTCTGAAATCACCTGGTATCTACATAGGTGACTGAAAAGCCACTGCCATCCCCCAGGGTTCTAAAGGAACCTCTCACACAAGAGTATTTTCAGATTAGATTTTACAAGTTCTCTTGACACAGACACATTCTAATTATAAAAGCCTTGAAAAGCAATCTTGAAAGGTAAAATGAACAGCTCAAATTGAGATGACAAAGGCACAGTAGAATGTCTTCTGCTGGAGTTTTTAAGGAAGTCTAATAAAAAATAGTAAATAAATAGATATAAATTAAAAACAGAATATGTGCATATCTTAGAGGAATAGTTTAGACAACATGTATCAACAGGAAGAGGAGCACACACAACCAAGCTACAGCAAGGTAAAGAGATCCAGAAATAAAATCACTAATAGATCATTAGAGGAATAATAGGATAGGCAGAGTTAGAGTGAGGAAGTGGCCTTGCTTCTAAGTAGGTGGTAGATAGGTGGCAAAGGAGAATATGAAGGTCCTTAGTGACTACAAAGTAGCTTCTCCTACAAGGCTGTTTTAATCTCCTCCTTTGGAATTACTGTATACATAGTATTTACTTACTGCCACAACTTTCAAGAGGAATAAGGAGAGCACAGTGACCCTGAGTGTCCCAGGAATATCACTTCCACTGAAAACTACCCAGTCATCACCAGAATGACTGCTGATGCTTCACACAGAACAATGTTGCGAATTCTGACCCACTTTATCACAGTAGAGCCCAAAGAGAACTAAAACATGGAGAAGAAGCAAGGCCACAGGAGAGCAAATTGACACCAGGTCACCCCCAGAATGTGCCCTGGTCGGAAAACCTCCATGCATCCAGTGTCCCTCCAGGTTCTCCCCTCATTTACAGCTAGCCCCAAAGATACACTCTCCAGACAGGCATCTCATAACCCACACATAAGGAGGGGAGGAGATCTCAGAACACAGAGGCAATACCCAAGTGGGGACCTCAGCATCAAAGATGCATCCCTCAGGCTGGAGCCCATACCAATCTACTTAACTTTACCAACCTGGCAGCTGGACCAGAAGAGGGAGACCTGCATGAAGACGTCACCCACAAGGAAGAAATGTATCCTGTGGAAGAGCAGCCCCAAACACCTACAAATCTCAGTAACTTAGAAGAATATGAATGGAAAAAACTGGAGTAATGAACTGAATTATGAGGAAAACATGTTTGTTTTTCACATTGATAAGAGCATTTGCACAACCCCAGCTGGGAAAAAAAAAAAAAAAAAAAAAAA
>NW_026000255.1:1511271-1555175 GCF_001458135.2 Marmota marmota marmota | reverse complement strand
GTAGTACCTGAGAGAAATTTAAGTTTACCTTTAAGAGATGCTACAGGTTTTCCTCTAAAATCCGAGTAACTCTGCTGTTTTAGAGCTTTTCTCCACATTATTCCAGGTTCATCCTTTTTGTTAGTCACTTTATTATCATTAGTTTAAATTCAGCCATAACAGCCACCTTTGAGGCTCTGGTTCTTGCTCCCTCTTCCTTTGCCTCATTTCTTGTTCTCTGCTTTCCCTTTGATAGACCCTTAACAGTTCAGTGTATACCTTGTCATTCTTCCAGTGTCCCTGCTGCTTCAGTTTCTCTATAATTACTTCCTCCTCCTCTCTAGTACTATTTTCAGAGATCAGATTGCCATCTAATCAAGAATTTTCTTATAGTCCCTTCATTTTTATTTCAGTAGTATCCCATGGTTGTCCTTTTCTCCCCTGCCACCACTCCTCCACTCTTTCCCCTCCTCTAATAATTTAAGTGTATTTTCTATTTCCACAGCACAGCATGTCCCTTTCTCTTTGACAGTGCCCCTCCCGGACACTGAATTAAGAATAGCCAATACAAGATAATTTCATAGTATATTCTGATGTCTCTTTCAATCCTCTCCTATCTTCTTTTGGAATCTCTTAATTTTTTAAGCATGTTGAGATATCCTCTTCTCTGTTCCACCCCCCCCAAATTGGTCACATAATGTTTTCCACATTTCCTAGTATCCATTGCTTTTTCTCTAGCACAGCACTGATGGAACTGCTAGTTTACATATTTCTCTCTCCCACACAATCTAGAACATTCGTTGTAATGGGGCCTGCATATTACAGAGTATTCCCAGGGCCTATACTTGTTCCTCACATAACAGGTGGTCAATAAATGAACAAGGTGTGCTAGTTATTACGCTTTTATTTTTCTCTATATTCTGCAGTAACTAAGCAAAATCAGGGAAAATGTCAGTTTTCTTTACAAGACAACAGACACAAAGCGTTTCAGAATGGTCAGATATGAACAATTTCCTCACCTCCTCCCATTTTACTGGTTATTTCAAACTTTCAAAGAATAGCCCATTTCAATGATATAAATTCTGTACCACATCACAGAATATGATGGAACGACTTCATTTCATTAACGTTAGCAAGACTGTTATACTAAATCTTATCGACAGGAAAAAAAAAACCAGAAAAAAAACTGTTCAATTATATATTTAAACATATTGTGATGATTAATTAACAGTATTATAAAATGAATACAAGTTTACAATATCCAAAGCAAACACTCTATTTCGCAGTTAAACAATTAGCACTGATCACAAATACCAAATACAGTGCCCTCCCCCATTCACGTCATTTCAACTCCGGACCCAGGCCACTTACTCCTGGGGTATCTTGAACTCTCTTTTCCATTCCCTAGGGTCTACCTCAGATTTTCCTAGGGGGCAGAGTAACCTCTAGCACCTGAATTAAGTATAGCCTCAACCTCTGCATCGTCGTCCGAATCCCAATCATAATTACATGGCCAGTCCTTGGAGCATCGGTTACGAACCCTTGCCACAAAATGCATGACTTTCAGCTTGCTGGACTCCACGTGTGCTCGAGGGCCCCAGAAGAACTCATACTCCACCGGACTGCTGCGGGGTACTGGCTTATAAATCAGGTACCCTCTGCGCACAAACTCTTCTGTAACGACCTTCTTCGGATCTCCAAAGATGCTATGCTGCCGCCCAGGCTGCATTCCTAACTTCCCCAGCACTTTCCACACCAGAGCCTCTTTTGCGCTGTTGCCCATGATGAAGATGAGGGCTAATATGGACATCAGGAGACTTTTCTTAGTGCCCTGAAAATTGCTCCGGGCTACCGAAGGCTTTTGCGCTAGGGCACTGCTAGAGGCTTCCTCGGGAGTGGTGGAGGCTTCCTCTGGAGTGCTTGGGTCTTCCTCCGGGCCGCTGAGGTCGTCTTCTGGGGTGCTCGGGACCACAGAAGCAGCCATTGGGGTCTCAGAGGCCTCTGAGGCCTGGATCTTGCGATTGTTGCGGTTCTCTTCTGCGGCCCTTGCATTACGGCGGCGCCGACTCTTCCTTCCCCGAGGCATGTCTCTTGCAAGGTGCTTAAAGCCTACACAGTCTTAGGGAAGGATGCCCGTAGCCTCTGTAGAAAGCAATTATCTCTATCCTAAGACGCAGCCGCGGCGGAAGCTACAAACGTCAATAGAGTCTTTGTAACAACAAACCAGACGTTTTCAGCCACAAAGCTCGTTCCCACGCAAGCTGACTTGCACTAGCAGTCGCTGCCGGTACTTGCCGCAGCTGCAAGCGCGCGAGAAAGCTCAGCAGAATTGACTCCACCCCCCCTGCCACGCACTCGCCGAACACCAAAGAGGAAGTGGGCCAGTCCTCCACAGGGACTTCCGCTAGCAGATAGGAAAAGGAGCTTGGTACGGCAGGGGTGGGACAAGGGTAGAAATGACGGCTAGGGATTGGTGGGGTTTGGGGTATGTACGGAGGAAAAGAATACCCAAACCATTCTGTATTCTTCAGTCCACTACAGACATTCCAAGATTGATTCGTTGGTTTTGGGGAAAGAGTGGGTCTCTATCCCATTCACACCGCACCAAAGGCCAGCTGGCGAGGGGGGAAGTCTGGGGGGGAAGGAGTTGTATTCTTGGAAGGAATCATTTGACCCCAGCCCTCTTTTTTTTTTTTTTCTCTTGGCGTATGCAGCGCATTCACTCACTCTCCCTGTTTTCAGAAAGCATTTATACTATACGTATCTAATTAATTCTTAGGCTCATCTAGGACCTGGATAATAATGTTATGGCTAAAGTGCTGGGCGATGAGAGGACATAGGAGTGCAAAGCCAGTAGTGTGAAAAAGGTGCAGAGCCTTTACAATGTTCTACGTTCTCAGGGGTTACTAAGCAGGGCAGTAAGAGGATCAGACCTCCATTTGTGCAGCCTCAAGGAGGGGCAGCCTATCTCCTGGCAGACCACATAGGAAGCAATTAAAATAAGATGCAAGAGGCATGAAAGTGAGCCTTGAGGCTGTTGCTATGGGGATGGAGACAGGCATTTTGAGGGTGACCACTGAAAGGCTTAGGAGACTATATGGAAATGGGGAATGGGGTGGGGGCAGGGGAGTGCAGGTTGGCTCCAAGGTTTCCAGGCTCCAGTCTCCCTGAGTACCTCATTTATTTTGCTTCTTTCAGAGCATACTCTGAACTTTGCTCACTTGTTTTCTCTGCCTAAATCACCTTCTCTCTCTTCTCCAACTATCTGAATTCCATCTGCCTGCTCAGAGGCATCTTTCTCCCTGAAGCTTATCTTGGTTGGTCTAAAAGGGCATTGAGCCAGTTTTTACTGCCCTGAGGCAGGCCCTAGAGCTGGCATTTTGTATTTTTTTTTTCTCATGTCATTGCAGGTATTAGCTTGCTCAAGTCACTTTACTTCTCGAGGCTGTTTTCTCACCTGAAAAATGGAGGTGAAGTACTGGCTTCATAGGATTGTATGAATGAAAAGCCTTTTTCACATAGCAGGCACAGACAGAGCAGGCCTCTCAAGGTGTTGAAGCAGTGTTGAGAGTGTGGCATTTAATAAATTCATGTTGAAAGAATACATGATGTTAAAGTTCTTACATGTGTTCTTAACTCTTAAAAAAGGCAAGTGAATGTTTTTTCCTGTTTGGCTGGAAGAGATTAAATGCTTGCTCAACAGAGGCTCAGTTTGTAGTCCCACTTGGGGAAAGGCCCTGTCTAGCCTATAGTCTTTGATATTTCTTGGCCTTTATTGGAGTTTGTGATATAGAATATGGCTGCATCTGGTGAATGAATTCTATATGATAGGCAATGTGTATCACTGGGAAAGCAGAATTGGCAGCCAAATTGTACCCAGCGAGGTCCAGACATCTGCACTTGTGTAGAAAGTGGGTGCTTCCGTTGGAGAAACAGGCATTGAATTCAAACCTAGGAACATGAGTTTTGACCCATTCTAAGTCACTTACATGTACTTTAACCTTGATAAGTTCACCTAATATCCATTCCTTTGATTTTTCTCTGTAGAAACAGAAAAGGCTGATCTCTCTAGCCTTGTTTGCCTGACTTATAAGTTTCTCTAGAAGTCTTACAGCACACACCAGAGGTTCTGGATTACAGCAGGTTCACCTGAGTTCAAGATTGATTGATTCATTCATTCATTTATTAATTCATTCCTTGTTGTATTTGAAATTCTTTATTCCTAGTATACTGCAAAATTGGGAATATTTTTTAAATTGTTTACCTATTCTAATTTGATAGCCTGGGAATGTAATAAGGTAAACTTATTCTCTTCCAAAAATTCACTTTCTTACTGAAAATTTATTTGTAGGCAATGTCTATTGAGACTTCCTGTTTGATAAATCTAGCCATATACATATTTGAGGTAGTGCATATCTGTTGCTTCACTCCTGCCCACAAACCAGCTGATTAAGCAGAGGGTGCCATTTCCCTGTCATGGCCTTCACCTGAGTGAACCTTTGCTCCAATACAAAACAAGGACAAAACAGCTCTTTTTTTCCATCCTGGATGGGTATCCTTATGTAATGTCTAGCCTAGGGCCTCAGCTCTAAAATCAGTTTCTCCAAAGATGTCATTAGGAACAGAGGTCATTGTGGGCTACTTGCAGTGTTTCCCAAAGCTTAATAGTCACATTTATGTAAGACAAGGCCAAAGAGGTTATTATTCAATAAACACAGTGTATTTAATAGTAAAAATATCACCAGGCATGGTATTAGCAGGAGAAAATCATAAAGTCATATATTGAGACACTGGGGATCTGTTATCTGTTTTGAGGAAGTAGCACAGGAAGTAGAGAGGGCTTAACTAGTTTGTCCAGGAACATAGCTCTTATGATGTCAGTATTTAAACCCGTATCATCAGTTTCATGAACTCTGGCTTCTGTAATCATACATCAAAGCTGCTCCATCCAATTCAGTGTATATTGGGTGGTTCAACGAGGTTTAACAGGGAAGAGAGTGTTTGTGTTCCCGTAAGATAGGAGCATAATGGAAAGAGAAGAGAAAAGGGACAGATGTAGGAAAAGCTGACCAGGATTTCCATGTTCAGGATTTCTACACTTTTTAAGCGGTGTCAAGTCCAGAATATTACTTACTCATTCTAAGCCCAAATTTCCCCCTCACAAATGGATAGATCATAGTGGTGTTATGAAGATTAAAGGGTAATGGCTTATGCAAGTTGTGGCAGACCTTCAGTCATCAAAGATGTGATGGCTTCCTGAAGGGGAACACTGAATTTTTATGCAGAATATCTGTATCCCAGTACCAGACCCTTTGCTCACTACACCATCTTCCTGAGCCTCTTGCTCTCCTTGCTTTATTTCTAAAATTATGCCACATAATCCATCTAGCCTTAGTCATAAAAAAGGATTTCCACAGTGTGTCCTATTGATCTAGAGAGAGGCAATAGTGCCTGATGCTTAAAGGCATGGACTTTGAAGGGAGATTGCTTAGGATCAACTCCATATTTGAACATACATGTTAATACATGTTAAGTGCTAAGAACAGCATTGTGTTTGCTGTATATGTTCATTACTAATAACTCTGAGCTGTTGAGTAGGTGTTTCCCTAAAGTGTTTCCAGTTATATAAAAAATTTAGCACTATACTCAGGATTCATTTTCAACATCCAAATTCCTTGGCTTTTTGTGGGGGAGGGTACTAGGGGTTGAACTCAGGGGCACTCGACCACTGAGCCACATCCCCAGCCCTCTTTTGTATTTTATTTAGAGACAGGGTCTCACTGAGTTGCTTAGCACCTCCCTTTTGCTGATGTTGGCTTTGAACTCGCAAACCTCCTGCCTCAGCCTCCCAATCCAATGGGATTACAGGTGTGTGCCACTGCACCTGGAACCTTGACTTTTTTATATTATCATTTTTTAATATTCTCATTGACTTCATATAACCTCTTTTCCCATAGTATCTATTTCAGAGTTAAATAGTATTAGCAGTAACAATGGCTATGTGCCAGACATTTTATTCATATAAGAATCATATTTAGGGGCTGGAGATGTGGCTCAAGTGGTAGCGCGCTTGCCTGGCTTGTGCAGGGCCCTGGGTTCGATCCTCAGCACCACATAAAAATAAAGATGTTGTGTCCACTGAAAACTAAAATAAATAAATAAATATTTAAAAAATTCTCTCTCTCTCTCTCTCTCTCTCAAAAGAATCATATTTACTGAACATCTATTACATGCTAGGCACTGGAGTTTTAAGGGTAAGGTCACAGTCTATTATTAGTATAGGGAAAAAATTTAAAAGTGGAGTATAACAGGTGCTGACTTTGATTAGGAGAATCTTAGATGAGGCATACTGACTTTTGGGTTTTCCAAGTAGAAAACCCTGGGAAATGAGCCTAACTTCATGTACCCAAGGAAGGCATATATGAGTAAATAAGTGAATGTTAGACTGAGAACTGAATGTTTAGTATGAGTTAAGTAGGAGAAGAGTGAAGAAAAGTGTTCCATACAAATATAGTAGAATGTTTGAGGACCTGAAAACCAAAATGAACACACACACACACACACACACACACACAGGATTTTTAGTGATTGTAAACCACTTTCCCTAAGAGCCAAGTTTTATTTCCTTTATCAGTGTGATCTGAGGATTTTGAGGCACACTGTGTTAGTTTTTCATCACTGTGACCAAATTCCCTAAAAAGAACAACTTACCATAGAAGAGGAAAAGTTTACTTTGGCTTATGGTTTTCAGAGAATCAGTCCTTGGCCAGCCAGCTCCAAGGCTCTGGGCCTGAAGGGAGGCAGAACATCTTGGTGTAAGGATATGGCAGAGGAAAGCTGTTCACTGCATGACAGCCAGGAAGCAGAGAAGGAGAAAGGACGGGGGAGGNAAGAAAAGATAAGCCATATACTGGGAGGAGATATCTATATCTATATCTAGATATCTGTATCTATCTATATATATATATATTTGTACACACAAATATAGATAGATATAGATAGATACAGATATCTAGATATAGATATAGATATCTCCTCCCAGTATATGGCTTATCTTTTCTTTTCATTCTCTTGACAATGTATTTTTTTTAAAAACACGCTTTTATAAAATATTTTTAAGATGTTGATTGACCTTTATTTTATTCATTTATTTATATGCGGTGCTGAGAATTGAACCCAGGGCATCACACATGCTAGGCAGATGCTCCACCACTGAGCCACAACTCCAGCCCCAAAACAAACTTTTAATTTTGATGAAATCCAACTTTTTTCCTTGTATGGATCATACCTTTGGTGGAATAACTAAGAAATTACTATCTAACCTAAGATTAACATGAGTTGGGAAGTAGTCCCCTTTAATTTTCTGGAAGAATTTTTTGAATTGACATTATTTCTTGCTTAAATGTTGAGGATGGTTCAACATTGAGGCCACCTAGGTCTGTAGGTTTGTGTGTGAGTGTGAGTGTGTGTGTGTGTGTGTGTGATGGTTTTAACTATAAATTCAATTTATTCATTAGATGTTGGATTATTTAGGTAACCTATTTCTGCATGATTGAGCTTTGGCAGTGTGTACCTTTCAAATAAATTGTCCATTTAACCTAAGCTTTGTGCTTTATTAACATGAAAATCTTTGTTATATTCCCCTATCCTTTTAAAAATCTCTACAATCTACATTTCATCTTTCTATTCTTGATATTGACAATTTGTGTATTTGGTCTTATTTTCTTGATCATGTGACTAGAGGTTTGTAAATTTTATTGACTTCTTAAAAAACTGACTTTAAAAAACTTACTTTGGGTGTAATTGCTCCTTGCTCTAGTTGCTTAAGGTGAAAACTGAGATCACTATGTCAAGGCCATTCTCCATATAGCTATGGATTTCTTCCTAAGTACTGCTTTTATGTCAGTGCACATAATTTTTCCTTTTTATACTTTTAAATGTTTAGAGTAAAGTTGGCCCATTTTAGAGTAAAATACTATGAATTTTAATAGATTTACATCATCACCACCACAATCAGGGTATAGAACAGATACATCATCCCCAAACATTTCCTTATACTATCACTTCATGGTCAACCTATCTCCCCATCTGTAAGTATGGCAACTACAGAAATTTTCTTTATAATTAAAATGCAATCTTTTAGAAAGTCATATACATGGAATTATATAGTGTGCAAACTTTCAGATTGCCTGAAAATTTTTTTACTTAGCAATACACATTCAAGATTTATCCATGCTGTTGCATGAATTGCTAGTTATTTGTTTGTTTATTTATTTATTTATTTACTGGTACTAGGGATTGAACCCAGAGTGCTTAACCACTGAGCCACATCTCCAGTCCTTTTTTATATTTTTTATTATTTTTTTAAATTTTGAGACAGGTTCTCACTAAGTTGCTTAGGATCTAGCTAAGTTGCTGAGCTGGCTTTGAATTTACAATCCTCCTGCCTCAGCCTCCTGAGCCCCTGGGATTATAGGTATGTGCCAATGTGCCCAGTGACTGTTTATTATTTTTAATTACTGAGTAATATTCCTTTATATGGATTTTTGTATGTTCTGGAAAAAACATATTCACTGATGTGAAACTGCAAAATGAAGTTTAGCAAAGATAAGAACACTCACAGTTATTTTACCAAAACTTCATTAATTAAACTAGACAATTTAAATTAAACATAGGCAGTACTTTTACTCTGACATCAAGTCTACTGGGTATAATAAGATGATTCTGTGTTATGTCATTCAACCCAGTGGAGAGTTAGAACCATATATGGCCCACCCATTAGTCACATGCAGCTGGCTCAAAGACACAAAGAAAAAGCATCATAGCAATGGTCATAATGTAATAAATTTAACTTTGTGTATGAAGGACATTAATATTAGTATAGCATAAATCCATTTCAGAGTTATAAAGCATCTCCAAGGTGAACTCCTTCAGTTTGTAGATGGAAGAGGCTGAGACCTGGTTTAGATTTGCTCCACAAGCATTTATAGACCAATGACCAATGGCTAGGTCTAAACAGCAGGATGAGTGAGCAGAGATGTGGCTAACAATGTTCTTACTATTGAAAAACTCTGTGGAAGTAGAAAGACATTTGGCATAGCATCTTATTGTTGACCTTTACTGGTGATCATGTATGTGCCAGACTCTACACTTAAAATTTCCCAAAGACCTCAAGAAGGTGGTGTTGAAATCTCACTTTTAAAGAATGTGAAGAGAGAGCCTACAGAATGGGAGAAAATTGTTGCCATCTGCACCTCAGATAGACCATTAATCTCCAGGATATATAAAAAACTCAAAAAAGCTTAACACCAAAAAAAAAACAAAAAAAAACAAAAACAACCCACTAAATAAATAGGCAAAGGAGCTGAATAGACAGTTCACAGAAGAAGAAATGTGAATGGTCAACAAATATATGAAAAAATGTTCAACATCTCTAACAGTTAGAGAAATGCAAGTTAAAATTACACTGAGATTTCATCTCACTCCAGTCAGAATGGCAATTATCAAAAATACAAGTAACAATATATGTTAGCGAGGGTGTAGGGAAAAAGGTACAGTCATACATTGCTGGTGGGGTTGCAAATTGGTGCAACAACTCTGGAAACCACTATGGAGATTCTTCATAAAACTTGGAATGAACCACCACTTGACCCAGTTATCCCATTCCTTGAGGTTATCCCACCCAAAGGACTTAAAATCAGCATACCACAGTGACACAGCCACATCAATGTTTATAGTAGTTCAATTCACAATAGCTAAGCTATGGCACCAACCTAGGAGTCCTTCAATGGATGAATGGACAAAGAAAATGTGGTTTATACATATATACACAATGGACTATTACTCAGCCATAAGAGAAATGAAATTATGGCATTTGCCAGTAAATGGATGGAACTGGAGGCTCTAATTCTAACTGAAGTAAGCCAATCCCAAAGAAACAAAGTCGGAGTGGTGTCTCTGAAATGCAGGTGCTAACTCATAATTGGTGAGGGAGGGGAGGGAGGAGAGGTTCACCACATGGGGGGGTGTGGCAAAGGAGAGGGGACAGGAACGGGAAAGACAGTACAGTGAATCATATAGTAGACAGTAGAATGAAGGACGTAACTTTCCTATATTCATATTCATATATGAATACATTACCAGTGTAACTCCACATCATGTACAACCACAAGAATGGGATGTTATACTCTATGTGTCAAAATACATTCTACTGGCATGTATAACTAAAAAAAACAAGTAAAAAAAAGAAATCTTGCTTTTACATATAAGGAAAGTATAAGAGGGGATTTGAGACACTAAGCCTAGTAAGTAGCAGATCTGGGGTTCACACCTAGGTCTGTCTGACAGAAAAACAAACTCTTTCCAGTCTCAACTGGCAACACTTCACTTATGTGACTGGTATTCAAATGTGGCTGTCATTTATTATGGGACATGCATTATAAAGCTTCCTTATCTTTAAGACTATAAATAAGGTTTCTTCTTCATATTGCTGGGTCTTCCATCTTTTTTTCTGACATAGTTATCATTTTCTTAGTTCAACTGCTGTGTTTGCATGCCTTCTTACCTACTTAACAATGAGATCTTTAAAAGTTAGGGATTGAACCCAGGGGTGTTGAACCACTGAGCCACATCATCATTATCATCTCCTCCTCCTCCTCCTTCTCCTCCTCCTCCTCCTCCTCCTCCTCCTCCTCCTCCTCCTCCTCCTCCTCCTCCTCCTCCTTTTTAAATTTTGAGACAAGGTATTGATAAGTTGCTTAGGACATGATTAAGTTGCTGAGGCTGCCTTTAAATTCATGATCCTCCTGCCTCAGCCTCCCAAGTCACTGGGATTACAGGCATGTGGCACTGCACCTGGAAGCCCATTTCTTTTCTTTTCTTTTTAGTATAACAATTTTTAATAGCAATTAGAATATTCTATAATCCTACTCAGATTTAAAGTCATATAGTCTATTCTTGCCTTTCCATTATCTTCCTTTTGTATTAAGCCCATTTCTTATGTAAGGAAAACTTCTAAGATTTCAATGACTTTGCTGTCACTGTCAAGGTATTTTTTTTTATATCCACATAGAACCTGTACTACTTTATGCTTAGTATTTTTTATTTAAGCAAAATAGTACTTGCTATAAATATAAGTGCAAAGATAAATACAACCAAATTAAATAAATTAATGAAAACATTTAAAATTGATGTTAAGGGCTGGGGTTGTGGCTCAGTGGTAGGGTACTTATTTAACATGTGTGAGGCACTGGGTTTGATTCTCAGCACCACATATAAATAAATAAAATTCTATTGACAACTAAAAAATGTTTTAAAAATTGATGTTAAAATACAAGTAAAAGTCAATTCTATTCATTTAGACTGTATTATGCACTTAATATATATTGTTTCAATTTATCTTCAAAGAATGTGTTCAAATAAAATGCATTTGTCTTTGTATGATATGGTTAATCAAAATTCCAACCTTGATTTATTTGACACTGAATTCTAAATAGTATTAGAAACTCCCAACTTAATTTTGCCCCCAACAAATTCCACGGATTTCATTTCCATTTCTCTTAAAACCCTTTACTTATTTGAGTTCATCTCCTAAAACTTGTCAGTTTTCATTCTGTAGATCTCTTACCAGGTCTTGTGGCCACAGGCCCAGGATAACCAAACATATTTTTACCTTGAAATTTCAATATTTGATTTTCTAGTTCTTTGTGTCAGGGTAATTCATTTTGATCCTTTTTGTTTTAAAGGAAAGATAATTGTTATTTACCATTTCATTTTTTCCCTTCTAAGGTATGTGAGTCCTGCAGAGGGTCTTTCGTGGAAGAGCAGGATTCTTTGTCTGCTAATACAAAGAAGGAGCCAAGAAAGGCTTTCAATGGTATGCTTGTAAAAAGGGATGGGGTGGTGGTGACCAGATCCTAGAGTTTAGAGCAGCAGCTGGAAGTTGAACAAGAGGCTGTCAGGTAATGGAAATCATAGCAAAGAGAAATAGTAGTGGACAGATAGCTATGGAACTTACAGAAGAAAACTAAAATATTTATAAGGAGTATTTTCTAAATAAAAACTTTTATTTTCTAAATAAACACATTTACAATGACTTAGGCACTGTTCTTAAGTCTTTACCTGTACTTACTCATTTAATCCTCATTACAGTCCAACCACGTAGATTCTATTACTATCCTTATGTGGATTAGATTACCAAGACAAGAGGATAAGTGAAGAAAGAAAGGTTATACATTTAATAAATGTTGAGTATTTTAAGAAAGAAAAAAGATACAGTATGTCATGTATAATTTCTGCCCAAGGAAAAATCTGGAAGCAAAAAGAGGGATATATACAGGGATTTTACCATTTTTCCTTCATGGAATGTGGTTTGTAAAAATTCTTTCCAGCTGGGGTTATGGCTCAGAAGCAGAGCACTCACCTCACACGTGCAAGACACTGGGTTTGATCCTCCGCACCACATAAAAATAAATAAATAAATAAAGGTGTAAAATCAAATAACCAGAATTTTTAAAAAAATTATTTCCTTCCCATCTCCACATGAAAATCTCAGTGTAGACCTAATGTTATGCTTTAAAAGAGTTTCTAATGAAACAGATATGTTTACATTATTACATTTTAAAATGTTGGTCCACTAATTTCATCTTTGGCACTGACTTTGGGTAAAATGTATGGCCTGAATTTGGACAAACTTAAGTTTAAATTCTTAGTCTGCCATTTAACTGTTAATGAGGGGGGAAAGTAAAAGGTGTTGGGAATCTATGAGGTCCTGGAGTGGGTTGGGACAGAATTTTTAAGACAAGTGATTAGATAGGCATTACTGAAGGGACAACTGAATAAACCAAGAAAAGAAATGAAGGATTCTGAACCAAGGATCTCTGAGGAAGAGTACTTCATGTAAAGTGAACAATCTAAATAATATAGTAATAATCTAAATAATATAGTAAATAATAATCTACAATATAAAGTATCAGATGTGGTAATGAGCATGAAATGTTTGAGAAACAGCCAAGAGGCCAGGGTGGATTGAACAGAAAGAAAGAGAATAAGAAGAGCAAAACTCATCTCCTGAGTGAAAGGTGAAAAAGGAAATATTATAAGTGCAAAGATTTCATAGAGACAATATGCATGTGTTACTTACTGATATTAAAGATAATTTTTCTCAATACTGTTGTGAATAAGATAAAATATTATAGAAGTTTTAAAAACAAAAATAGAATAAAATGATGCACTGAATATTCATTACTCAGTTTGAATAGTTGCCAACATATGGCTAATTTCAATTTATATACTCCACCCTCTTATTGATACATGTTGAAGTAGCATGTGGCTTATTCATATTACTTTTTGAAAATGACTGAAATAAAAATAATATAAGGGAAATCTTCCACATCAATTAAAATATACTTACATTGTCATGTTGTTGTTTTATAAAATTGTGTACTATACAACCACTTGTATCTTTTGAATCTTTTTCATATTGAAAAGATTACCTAGAATATGTAAATATATAAATTCACTCAAAATAAAAGTTACTATGTATTCTCATGTATCTATATATCATAATAAGAATAGTTTAATAGGCCTATTTTACTGAAGTGTCTTTTTTTTAATCCAGAAAATAACAATCTTTAATGCTGGGCACTGCAATACACATAATCAATTCACAACAAACAATTCCAAGTCAATTCTAAGTCTACTACTTCTCCATTTTTCTTCACGCCCCTACAGAGGGCCTATCACTTATCTATCACTTTCATTGCCCCCAAAACTTTTCCTTTGTCTTTAGTAAACACCATTTTCAGCTAATTGATATCCCCAAGGGAAGGGCTTCATGTTTCTTCCACTGCCAGGGATCTGGTTACATCAGGGCTCTCCAATCTTTTTATTATAAAAGCAACTATCCAATGATACTTGTTAAAACAGTAAGTAAGACTTTTTGGGGGACCATTGTGATAAATATAAGGACCACTACAATGGAGTCCTGCAGTGGGCAGGGGGTGAGTAGTCTCAATTCCAAATATAACATGGCTAAGTAGGAATTTATGGCCAAGAAACAGTGTGGAGTCAGTTAATGGAAAATAACTATGATAATATGTCAGTGGTAAAGGGGGATTTTGGCTAAACTGACCTAACAGGATTCTTGCTAAACACAGGCTAGGCTGATTAGACATCACCTGGGGGATGGTGAAGGATGAGGACTCAGATCAGTTATCAAGGATGATTAGATATCAAGGATGGGAACTTCTTGTTAAACTGGCTTAGCAGGTTTCTAAAACTGGATATTACAAGGAAGTGCCCAGATGGGCTCAGGAGAAGATGCAGAAGCCTGAATAAAGTTTGGCCAAGCTAAATCTTTGTCTTTCACGAGGGAATAAAAGTTTGCTTCTAATTCAGCAAATAATATAACAGGTCTTTCTCACAGAGAAGCCCACATTCTTTAGGTTGACTGTTCAACCTCCTCCTCCAGCTGAACCTCCAAGTATCAATATGTAGTTCCAAATTATTCAGAACCAATTGCCTGAGGAAGATGCAGTTTCTTCAAAGAACCCCATCTTTCCAAAGGTGGGAGAAATAAGGCATTCTTGATATTATGGCTGAAGGTAGAAAATGTTAAGAGAGCACAAAGGATTAGAAGTACTCAGTACTTAGTTGCTTCTCCCCAAGACTGAATTAAATCAATAGGTGTTTGCCTGCATGATGAGGTAGGGGGTTGTAGGAAAACACTGGAGTGCAACTCAAGTGAGTCAGTGACTAAGTAAACCCCAGAAATATCAACTTTTAAAATAATGAGAGAAATAAAGTACACCAGTACTCAATGCACAGAGACTCAGCAGGGGTAAAGGAAGCTCACCTTTGGTGGGCTGAAAGAGAGAATCTCAGCATTATCAAATAATTCAGACTCTGCTATAGGGCAAATATGCTATCTGAGCAGATAGACCTAGATTATGCATACTCAGCTTATTTGAGAGAAGAGGTTCCCTCCATTTCCCTTTGGATTCAGATGGTGTTATGATGGGTAACCATCTTAAGAAGGTCCCATTGACTAGGCTTGCTGCATGGGAGATCAGAAAGCCCTGCCCAAAACCCAATGTCTACTTTTCTTTGCTGGGTCAGTAGATTCTTACCCAAGAGTCATCCAGGGTATAGGAGAGTGATTGTGACACAAATCTTCTGAAAATTCTGGGTAGTGAGAGGTGTGGTCTGCCAATTTGGTAGATAAGGGGAATCGGAAGGCACTTCTATTTAAAACTGGTAGTTTGAACTCTGCAACAATGAGCAAGACCTGATGTGTGGCAAGATTTGCAAGGGAGTTGAATCAGGAAGTGCCATGGTTGTGACTGAAGGAAAGCTTAGTGTTTGCAGTTCCCTATCCCAGTGCAGATCCCATGGGTCTGGCTGCCTCTTCCACTCTGAGAGGCAAGTGGAGGATTGGCTGGTATGGGTTAGACACTTGCCATGCCCCTGAAGATACTGAATAAGTGCATCAGGACTAGGGGTGTGCAGAGGTGTGAGGTTCCTCCTACTGCTGTGATCTATCCCCAGATATGAAAAAACAAAGGTATTGGATATGAATCTAGCACCACAGCGGATAACTTTCCATTAGCACTCTCTGCTGTGCAAGGAGGGGTGGACCTCAGAGTAGAGACGGCCCTAATTGGTTTGGCCTATTTGGGCTAGAGCTGAGAAAACAAACCCCTCCCCATACTTGGTAAATTCTAAATATTGGAAGTATTAGAAAGAAGTGCCTCCATTTTAAGTGCTTCAGCAAAGAGAAACCTCAGTATTTTTCTTTTTTTGCTTTTGCTTTTATTGTATGTTGTTTTGGTTCATTGTTTTTTCATATTTTATCTAATTGTAGGGGCTTTTAATCTTTTAATTAGATTTTCTACCTCTTTTCTTCATTTTCAATTATTCCCTTCCAATGTTTTCTTTCTCTTCTCATTTCCTTTATATCTCTTCTCTACCCCCTTTTCTCTATATATTTGGTATTGAATTCATTTTTACCAATACCTCATTTTCAGCATATTCTATACTCCAATGATCCCTTTTTTTTATAACTAGTGGAGTCATAGAGATCATTTTAAATAAGTTTTTATTATATGTTGACACTGGCTTTCATTTAAGTTGTCACTGTTACAGGTGGCTAATCTCCCATCTCAAAGTGGTACTGGGGATTGAGCCTAGTACTTGAACACACCAAATGGGTGCATGTAGAGATATACCCTCAGCCCAGGGTACATAATAAAGAGAAAGCTGTTCACTAAAAAGACCCCACACAATAGCAGAAGAGATATCCATCCTAATAGATGTACAAATGTCAACACATAAACACTAGAAATATTAGAAATCAAGGTAATAAGACTTATCCAAAAATTGATAACTCCCCAAAAAACTGAATCCATAGATACTAAAGTGGATAAATGCTGGACAAAGAATTCAAAATATTGATTGTTAAAACAATCAATGAATTCAAATAATATACAAACAAACAGCTGAATGAATTAAGGAAAACAGTACAGAATATGAACGAGTATTTCAATAGATAGATATTATTAAAAAAGCAGAAATATTGAAAATGAAAAGTACAATAAGTCAAATAAAGAAATCAGGTAAAAGTCTCACCAGTAGACTACACCAAGCATAAGAAAGTGTATCGTGACTTGAAGATAAGGTGAATAAACTAAAATGTTCAGATATTAATAAAGAAAATATAAGAAACTATGAACAAAATATACGTGATTTCTAAGCAACATCAAAAGACCAAACTTAAGAATATACAGGTCTTGAGGAAAGAACAGAGACATGAATTAATGGTATAAAAAACATTCAGTGAAATAATAGCAGAAAATTTCACGAATCTTAGGAATGAGATGGACATTCTGGCATATCAGGCATGACCAGGAAAGAGCCTCTCCAAGTGCTAAAATTTCAGAATGAGAAAGAATATTAAAAGCTGCCAGAGAAAAACAGAGTGTCACTTATAAAGGCAAACCCATCAAAATAGCATGTTTCTCATCAGTAACTCTAAAGGCCAGGAGGACATAAAATAAGGTATTTCAAGTCCTGTGTTATGGTTTGGATATGAGGTGTCCACCAAAAGCTCTTGTGTTAATACAGGAATGTCAGAAGCAAAATAATTGGATTATGAAAATGTAATCAAATCAATGGATTAATTCATTTGATGGATTAGTAATTTGAATGGAGTAGGTGATAACTGTGGACAGGTATGGTATGGCTGGAAGAGGTAGGTCACTGAGGGGATGCTCTTAGGGATTACATAGGTTGTTCCTGGTGCCTTGATCTCTCTCTTTGCTCCCAGCCCACCAGAAGAACAGCTTTTCTCTGCCATGCTCTCTCTGCTTTTATATTATGCCTTACTTAAAGCCCACAGCAATAGAGTCACCAAACCATGGACTGAACCTCTGAAATTGTGAGCCAAAATAAATTTTTCTTCCTCTAAATTATTCTTGTTGGATATTTTGGTGACAGGGATGAAAAGTTAACACATCCTAAAATAAAATAACTGACTTAGATTACTATACCAAATGAAGCCATTCTTCAGAATAGAAGAATAAATGAAGACCTTCCAAGATAATCATAAACTAATGGCATTCAAGACCACTAAGCCAACATTCCAGAATATAATGAATCCTACACACAGATGAGGATGATGAACACAACCAAGAGAACATGGGAAAGAATAAATCTCATTAGAAGATGAGATTAAAAATGAGAATTAGAAATGATAACGAAATGAGAAAGGTGTAGTGTTTCACAACTGTAATTCCAGTGACAATGGAGACTGAGGCAGGGGGATTGCAAGTTCAATGCCAGCCTCAGCAACGTAGTGAGAACCTGTCAGAAAAAAAAAAAATTAAAGGCTAGAGATGTAGCTCAGTAGTAGAATGCCCCTGGGTTCAAGTACCAGCACAGCAAATAAAAAAATAAATAATAAGATGTACTATGACCTTTATATAATAATTCTAAGTGTAAATAGTCTTAATAGACTTAATTATCCAATCAAAAGACACAAACTGGCAAATTGGATTAAAAAACAAGGAGATAGAGAGAAAAATTGAATAAAAAAGGAAGACCAACAAAATAGAGAAAGTGGTAGAGAATGGAGGAGAGTATGACATAGGAAGTACTGGGGAACAAAATTTACCAAATTATGCTATGTCCATGTTTGAATATATCACAATAAATTCAGCTTTTATATAAAATTATTACACAAATAATAATAGAAAGGAAATGAGTAGAGTAGAGCAAGTGGATCAGGCAGAGGTAGGAGGAGTGGGAAATTAAAGGAAAAGTGGAATGAGATTGATCAAATTATGTTATATAACAAATCCATTATTATATATAATTATAATGCACCGACAAAGAAAAAGACACAAATGTTTTCTTCCTGCAAGAAATACACTTTACCATCAAAGATATACATAAATTGAAAGTTAAGAGCTATAATTGACATTCCATGCAAGTGGAATCTGAAAGGAAACAGGAGTTACTGCACTGATACAGTTATAGCACAATTAGAAGAAACAGAAAGTCATTAGGTATTAGTAAAGGGAAAACTCCACCAAGAAAATACAATTGTAAATATATATACCTCAAACATCAAAAAAAAAAAAAAACAACTTGACATAAAAAGCAGATAGTCCACAATATATAGTGGTGACTTCAGTATCCCACTCTCTCTCAGAAATACTCATCCACACAAAATATTCATGAAGAAACAAGAGTGAAACTATACTCCGGATTAAATTAACAGACATCTAGAAAACATTCCATTCAACAACAGCAAAATATACACTGTTATTAGCACATGGAACTTTCTCCAAAATATATCATATTTTAGGCCATAAAGCAAGTCTTAGAAATATAAAAATCTTAAATAACTTATTGTAACTATCAGATAATGCCGCAGTCTGGCTGGGCACAAATCACCAAGCTGCCACAAAGCACTTGTATGTTCAAGCAGGAAACTTTATTGCCTGAACTCCACCAGCACTCCACGCACACTCCCTGGGAACTCCCTCAGCTCTCCCCTGGGCTCCCGCAAGAACTCAACGGGAACTCCAAAGTAGTGGGCACCGAGGCAGCAGGAACCACCCTATTCCCGGAGCCACCCTATTCCCAGAGCCACCCTATTGCCAGATAGCAGGGGTCCATATACAACTGAATACACAGCTTAAAATAACCATCATTATCTCAATGACTGCTGGCCTCACCTCTCAACCACTCCCTTCTGGCAGAATGCCATGTGTCATCCCGAGGGGGCTGTGGCCCTCAACAAGATCATAAAAGAATGAAATTAGAAATCAACAGCAAAAGAAACTACAGAAAATTATACAACTATATAGAAAGTGAGCAATACACTATTAAATAACCAGTGGGTCATCAATGAATTAGGAGGGGGATTAAAACCTTCTTATAATCCAATAATAATGAAAAATAACATAAAAGAATCTGTTGGGGGGCTGGGGTTGTGGCTCAGCAGTAGAGTGCTCACCTAGCACATGTGAGGCACTGGGTTCAATCCTCAGCACCACATAAAACTAAATAAATAAAGGTATTGTGTCCAACTACAACTAAAAAATAAAATATTAAAAAAAGAATCTGTTGGATACAGCAAAGACAGAAGTGGTAAATTTATAGCTATTATAAAAGCAGAGAGATCTTAAATAACCTAGTGATGTTTCTCAAGGTCTTAGTAAAACAAGAACAAGCTAATCCCCAAAATAATAGGAGGAAAGAAACAACAAAGATAAGAGCTGAAATTAATGAAAGAAGTACTAAATGAACAATATTATTTCCCTGTCTGAAGAGCAGGTGGCAAAGTTCTTCTCCCATTCTGTAGACTCTCCCTTCACTCTTAAATGTTCCCTTTGATGTACAGAAGCTTTTAAATTTATACAGAAGCTAGACCACAATAAGAGAGGTGGCAGGGAAAGAAGGGGAATTCCATGAAAATAGGAGAGATATCAGTGGAATAAAGATAAGGATTTTGGGGGGATAGAGGAGGGACAGGAAAAGGGAAAAATGGTGGAATAAATCTAAACAAACTTTCTTATGTACATATTTGAATATCCAGTTAATTTAATCATTATATATACACATAGCACACAAATTAAAAAAGTAAAAAAAAATAAATACAGAAAAAATCAATAAACTAGAGGAAAAGGAACATGGAAAAGGAGGAGAGGATGGAAAGGGGAAGTTCTGGGGACCATGCTTGTATAATTATGTTGAAATAAATTCAAGTATTTTGTATAATGATAATAAACAAATAAAAAAAAACTTGGACCAATAACAAACAATGCAATTAAAGAAGTAATAAAAAGTCTCCCCCAAAATAAAAGGCCCAACTGGATTCATGTCTGAATTTTACTCCTCAAACTCTTCCATGAAATATAAAGGGATGTAACACTTTCCAACTCATTATACAAGGCCAATATTACTCTAATATCAAAACTGGGTAAGGACACAGCAAACAAAAAAAAGCTATAGACCAATATCCTTGATAAACACTGATGTGAAAATCCTCAATAAAATTATTGAAACCAAATTCAGCACAACAATTAAACTGATCATACACAATGATCAAGTGGGTTTGATTTCAGGAATGCAAATATCATCCAACATATGCAAATAAAAAAGTGTAATACACCAAAAACAATCAAGAAAAAAATCTCATGATATTCTTTAATAGATGCAAAAAAAAAAGCTTTTGACAAAATTCAACATCTTTCATGATAAAATTCCTGAAGGAACTAGATACAGAATGATCTTACCTCAAAATAAATAGGCTATATATGACAAATGGAAAACCAAAATCATACCAAATAAGAAAATATTGATTTTTCCTCTAAAATTAGGAATAAGACAGAGTTGTCTATTCCTCCAACTCTGTTCAATATAGTACTTGAAATTTTAGCCAGAGCCATTACACAAGTAAAAGGGATACATATAAGAAAAGAAGTCAAATTATCACAGTTTGCAGATGAGATTATTCCATTCTTAGATGTCTAAAAAACTTGACCCAAAGTCTTTTAGATGTAATAAACAAACTTAACATAGCAGAAGGATACAAAATCAAAACACAAAAATCAATGACTTCTCTACACCATTAATAAACCAGCTCAGAAAGAAATCAAACAATTCAACTAACAGTATATTTAAAAAATTAAAATACCTAGAAATAACCAAGAAGATGAAAGGCCTCTACAATAATAAGAGAATGCTGAAGAAATTGAAGAAGACCCTTGTAGATGGAAAGACCTCCCATGTTCATGGATTGGCAGAATTAATACTGATGAATGGCCATATTATCAAAAGTGATCTATAGGGGCTGGGGTTGTGGCTCAGAGGTAGAGCGCTCACCTACCAAGCATGAGGCACCGGGTTCGATCCTCAGCACTATAGAAAAATAAAATAAAGATATTGTGTCCACCTATATCTAAAAAGAATAAATATAAAAAAGTGATCTATAGATTTGATGCAATCCCCATCAAAATACCAATGACATTCATCATAGAGTAGAAAAAAACAATCCCAAAATTCATGTGGAAAAATAAAAGATCCTGAATAACCAAAGAAATCTTTAGAAGATGAAAAAAAACTACCTTGCTCTTGGATAGGCAGAATTAATATTATCAAAATGACCATACTACCAAAAGCAACATATAGAATTAATGCAATTCTGATCAAAATCCCAATGGCATTCCTCATAGAAATAGAAAAAGCAATCATGAAATTCATCTGGAAAAATAAGAGACACAGAATAGCTAAAACAATCCTTAGCAAGAAGAGTGAAGCAGGTGGCATCACTATACCAGACCTTAAACTATACTACAGAGCAACAGTAACAAAAACAGCATGGTATTGGCAACAAAACAGACTGGCAGACCAATGGTACAGAATAGAGGACACAGAGACTAACCCACAAAATTACAATTATCTCATATTAGACAAAGGCACCAAAAACATGCATTGGAGAAAAGAGAGCATCTTCAACAAATGGTGCTGGGAAAACTGGAAATCTATATGCAACAAAATGAAATTAAACCCTTATCTCTCACCATGCACAAAACTCAACTCAAAGTGGATCAAGGACCTAGGAATTAAACCAGAGACTCTGTGTCTAATAGAAGAAAAAGTAGGCCCTAATCTGCATCATGTGAGATTAGGCCCCAATTTACTTAATAAGAATCCTGTGGCTCAAGAATTAAAATTAAAAAATCAATAAATGGGATGGATTCAAACTAAAGAATTTCTTCTCAGTAAAAGAAACAATCTGTGAAGTGAACAGAGAGCCTACATCTTGAGAGCAAATCTTTACCCCTCACACATCAGATAGAGCACTAATCTCTAGGGTATATAAAGAACTCAAAAAACTAAGCACCATAAAAACAAATAGCCCAATCAATAAATGGGCCAGGAAACTGAAAAGACACTTCTCAGAAGAGGATAATCAATCAATCAACAAATACATAAAAAAATGTTCATCATCACTAGCAATTAGAGAAATACAAATCAAAACTACTCTATGGGGCTAGGGTTGTTGCTCAGTCACAGAGCACTTGCCTTGCATGTGTGAGGCACTAGGTTTGATTCTCAGCACCACACATAAACAGATACATAAATAAAGGTCCGTCAATAACTAATAAAAAATATTTTTAAAAAACTACTCTAAGATTTCATCTCACTCCAATCAGAATGGCCGCTATTATGAAGACAAACAACAATAAGTGTTGGAGAGGATGTGGGGAAAAAGGTACACTCATACATTGCTGGTGGGACTGCAAATTGGTGCAGCCAATATGGAAAGCAGTATGGAGATTCCTTGAAAAACAGAGAATGGAATCACCATTTGACCCAGCTATTCCTCTCCTCGGTCTATACTCAAAGGACTTAAAAACAGCACATTACAGGGAAACAGCCACATCAGTGTTTATAGCAGCACAATTCACAACAGCTAAACTGTAGAACCAATCTAGATGTCCTTCAGTAGATGAATGGATAAAAAAAAATGGGGCATATATACACAATGGAATATTATTCAGCAATAAAAGAGAATAAAAACATGACATTTGCTGGTAAATGGATGAAGTTAGAGAAGATAATGCTAAGTGAAGTTAGCCAATCCCCCAAAAAACAATTGTTGAATGTTTTCTATGATATAAGGAGGCTAATTCATAGTGGGGTAGGGAGGGGAGCATGGGAGGAATAGATGAACTCTAGATAGGGCAGAGGAGTGGGAGGGGAAGGGAGGGAGCAGGGGGTTAGCAAGGATGGTAGAATGTGATGGACATCACTATCCAAAGTACATTTATGAAAACACTATTTGGTATCAACATACTTTATATACAACCAGAGATATGAAATATTGTGCTGCATATGTGTAATAAGAATTGTAATGCATTCTGTTGTTTATTTTTTAAAGATCAATTTAAAAAAGAAGCAGACATGCCAGAAATGAAAGACTCAATAAATCAAATTAAAAATTCAATGTAAAAGATCACTAGTAGATTAGAACACTTTGAAGACAGATTCTTAGGACTTGAAGACAAAGTATATAATCTTGAAAATAAAGCAATAAAGAAAAGATGTTAAGCAACCATGACCAGAATATGCAAGAAATCTGTGATAACATTAAGAGACCAAATCTAAAAATCATTGGGCACAAATGAAGGCTCCAAAATACAAACAAAAGGAATGTACAACCAATCAAAGAAATAATAACAGGAAATTTTCCAAACTGTAGGAATAAAATGAAAATACAAGAGACATATAGAGCTGAGTGTGGTTGTTCACATCTATAATCACAGCAGAGGGAGGCTGAAGCAGGAGGATCACAAGTTCAAAGCTAGCCTCAGCAACTTAGCGAGGGCCTGAGCAACATAGTGAGACCCTGTGTCAAAATAAAAACTAAAAAGAGCTGGGGATGTGACTCAGTGGTTAAGTGCCCCTGTGGTCAACCCCAGTACCAAAAAAAAAAAAAGAACAAACAAACAACAACAAAACATAAAGAACTCCAAATAGGCAAGATAAAAAGAGTATCTCCAAGGCACTTTATACATAAAATGAATATATAGAAAAAAGAGAATTTAGAAGCCACAGGAGAAAAATGGCAGGTCACATTTAGAGGTAAGCCAATTTGAATTTCAACTGACATCTCAATCTAGACACTAAAAGAAAACAGATGCCAATCAAAATTACTATGTCCAGCAAAACTGTCCTTCAGAAGATGACATAAAAACCTTCCATGATAAGCAGAAACCAAAAGAACTCATAACCACTAAGCCTGCACTATAAAACATTCAATGAGCTCAGTGTGGTGGCTCATGCCTGGATTCCCAGCAGCTCAGGAGGCTGAGACAGGAGGATCATGAGTTCAAAGCCAGCCTCAGCAAAAGTGAGGTGCTAAGTAACTCAGTAAGACTCTGTCTCTAAATAAAACACAAAATAGGGCTGGGGATGTGGCTTAGTGGTCGAGTGCCCTTACTTCAATTTCTGGTACAAAATATATGTATACACACACACACACACACACACACACACACACACACATTCAGTGAAATAATTCATGCAAAAGAAATGAAAAATAAAAATGAAAAGAGCATAGGGATGAATTGCACTAAAAAAGAGTCAGTTAAAGAAGAATCAAGTTTGATTAAGCATTAGAAATAAATAAAAAGCAGCTCAGAACATGAAAATCAGGAAGCAGTGAAAGAGAACTCTTGGTCATCAGGAACAAAATATAAATCCCCAAAAGGCCTTGCCCCAGTGACCCACCTCCTTCAGTCACACACTACCTGCCTACAGTTACTACCCAGTTAATCCCTATCAGGGGATTAATGCACTGATTAGGTTAAGGTTGTCATAACCCAGTCATTTCACCTCTAAACTTTCTTACACTGTCTCACACATGACCTTTTGAGGGATAATGAGCTCCAACATTAAAAAATAGAAAAATACCAAATAAATACTCTAAGATTACATCTCAAGGCTCTAGAAAAAGAATAACAAACTAATACTGAAATCAGTTAAATATAGGAAAGTTAAGATCAGAGCCAAAATTAATGAAATTGAGAATAAAAATTTATACTCCAATAAACTAGAAAATCTTGAAGAGATTGACAAATTTCTGGATACATATGACCTATCCAAATTGAAACATAAAGATATAGAAAACTCAAAAAAGTTTTAAAAAATCAATGTCAAGCAATGAAATTAAATTTGCAATTAAAACCTTAAAGCAAAGATCATTTAAATAAATTACTTTTAGTTTAATGAGTTTTACAATTAGTCACTAAATTACTTTTGTATTTCAGATACAATTTCTCCTTGAAGGATTTAAGAATTTTTTCTAAAAGGGTTTTACTTAATATTTTGTTTTGTTTTGTTATACCCAGGTTAAAAAAAAATATCAAATATTAGTATTGACGAGTTTTGCCACTTTAACGTTAATGGGTATGGTAGCCATAAAATAAGGAAATAGTAGACTGGAACAATAACTATACACCAAATGAACCTTACAGACATATACAGAACCTTTCACTTGATCTAGAATGAATTTTTGTTATGTTAGAGACTAAATGCACTGCAACCTAATTCCCAGTGTGAAGGTATCTTATGGGAGAGGCTTTGGTAGGCAATTAAATAGTGAAGGCAAAACATTCATTAGTGACCTTATATATATTTATTAAAAAAACTCCCTTGCCCCTCTGCCATGTGCAGCAGGCAGGCTTTCACCAGACAATGAATCTTGCAGTGCCTTGATATTTGACTTCCTAGCCTGCAGAACTTCTGAAAATAAATTTCTGTTGTTCATCAGCCATTCAATGTATGACATTTTGTTATAGTAGCTTTAAAAGAGTAAGACATCATTTAATAGCAAAAAGATACACATTCGATAAAAAAAGAAAAAATTACATGAAATGGAAAAAAAAAGATAACCATTCTTCTCAAACACATGCTACACATTCTCCAGGATAGACCATGTTGATCACAAGTCTGAACAAATTTATGGTTAAAATTATTCCAAGTATCCTTTTTGACATAGTAGAATGAAACTAGAAATTAATAACAAAAGAAAATTGAAATAAGAAATACATGAAAATTATAAAACATAGTCCTTAACAACCAATGAGTAGAAGAAGTCAAAATGACAACAAGAAATTATTTCCAGAGGAAAGAAAATTAAAACATGAAATAAAACTTAGTAGTTGGAGAAAAGACTAAAGATAAACACCTACATTAAAAGAAGATCTCAACTAAATAAATGAACACTTCATGGAACTAGGAAACAAACAACTAAATCCAAAGCTAGTAGATGGAATAAAATAACAAAATGAAGGCAGTAATAAACAAATAGAAGATACAAAATGATAAGGAAAAACAATGAAACTAAAAATTGGTTTGTAGAAAGGTAAGCAAAATTGATACTTAGCTAGACTATGAAAAAAGGAGAATGTCTCAAAATCAAGAGTGAAGGAGGATAGTTATGACCAATACCACAGAAATTTTAAAAAGATGAGGGAGTATTATGAACAATTACACACCAACAAATTGTGTAACCTAAAAGAAATTGATAAATTCCTAAGAAGAGGCATCTGACCAATCTTGAATCAACAAGAAACAGAAAGCTGAAATACTCCATAAACAAAAATTTGACTGAATCAGTAATCAAAAACTCCCCAAATGTCCAGATCAGATGGCTTCACAAATGAACTCTACCAAATGTTTAAGTTAGAGTTAACACCAATCCTTTCCAAAATATTTCCAAAAATATAAGAAGAAGCACTCAAAAACTATTGTTTTGAGGACAAGATTGTCCTGATACCAAAGTTAGACAAGGACACTATAACAAAGGAAAACAACAGGCCAATATACCTGATAAACATGGATACATGCACCATCAATAAAATATTAGAAAAAAAATTTAACAGTACATTAAAAGTTGGAATGTATGGGTGATTATATATTGTAGAACATATTAACTGAATGATCACCTCAATAGATTCAGAAAAAGCCTTTGAAAAACTTCAACACCCATTAATGGTAAACACTCTCAACAAATAAGATGTAGAAGGAACTTACCTTAACATAACACAGGCCACATTTGAAAATCTCATAACTAATAACATATTCAATGATTTAAAAATCTGATGAAAGCAGATTTTTCTGTAGCTGAAACAAAGCAAGAATATCGTTCTCACCACTTTTTTCAGCTATTACTAGAAGTCCTAGCCCAAACAAATGGACAAGAAAGAGACAAAAAGCAACCAAATTGAGGGATGAAGTAAAATTATCTGTTTGCAGATGGCATGGTCTTTTTTTTAATATTTATTTTTTACTTTTCGGTGGACACAACATCTTTATTGTATTTTTATGTGGTGCTGAGGATCGAACCCAGCGCCCCGTACATGCCAGGAGAATGCGCTACCGCTTGAGCCACCTCCCCAGCCCTGGCATGGTCTTATATACAGAAAAAAATAGACATATAAATATATGCATGTTTATAAATATATGTACATATATTCATATATTATAAATATATTAATATATTCATAAATTTATGTATACATATTTATATTATAAATATATTTTTATATATTTGTGTTTATAACTTGTGATCCGTCTGTCTCCACCTCCTGAGTCACTTAGGATTATTGTGCTCAGAGATATATCCTAGTGACTCAGGAGGTGGAGACAGATGGATCACAAGTTCAAGGCTAGCCTCAGCAACTCAATGAAGTTGTAAGAAACTTAAGAGAACCTGTCTCAAAATAAAAAATAAAAAAGTGCTGGGAATGTTAGCTCAGTAGTGCAGCACCCTCAGGTTCAATTCCCAGTATATATGGTATTTATATATTTATTATATATACTTGTCTATGTACATAAACTATATATTGATACATATTTTAAAGTAATAAATTCAATAAAATTGTAGGATACAAAACCAACATGTAAAACTTAGTTTTAGGGGCTGGGGTTGTGGCTCAGTGGCAGAGCGCTTGCCTCGCACATGGGAGGCACTGGGTTCGATCCTCAGCATCACATAATAAATGAATAAGTGAAATAAAGATATTGCATCCATCTATAACTAAAAAATATTTTTTAAAAAACTTAATTGCATGTTTCTATACATTAACAATGAACTATCCAAAAAAAATTTAAGAAGAAAATTCCATTTATAATATCATCAAATACATGCTTAGGAAAAACTTAACCAAGTAAGTGAAGGATGTGTATACGTTGTATGTCCGCTAATACCAGGATCCTTCATTACAAGCAGTCCTCCACTCATCACCATGGTCTTCCACATCATATAGGCAATATCATGCTCAACCTTATAAACACTAGGGTCTTATTTTTTCTATTAAGAGGCCTCTCCTTAGGCCTGTTCACAGCAATTTTTTTTTTCTTTATAGGCAGTCCTTTAGACAGCCCCCTCCATGAAAAGGTCTTCACCACACGAACAGATTTATGGGTAACCGGCCGCCTGTAGGATGTGTTTGATTTCTATTGGCAAGTTCCCCATTAACGCCACCCACATCATAATGTTTCTTTTTTCCATGGGTCATTTCGAATGCTCAGGTTGGAATGTTTACTATACAGGAAAGCTGCACCGCACCGTAAGCCACATTTCTCTTTTGCATCCTTATCTTAAGGCGTAGTTAGTGCGTGCCACCATAACAGTATTTTTATTTCTCTTCCTCATAGGTAGTCTTCAGTTCAATTTGGCCACTTTAGGGCCTTTTTCTTCAGTATAGGTAGACTTTTGGTCATCAAGACCTATATCTTGGTCTTTACTTCAATAAAAGCCACCTTCTGGTAGTATACTGTAACCTTTCCCAACTTTATTTCACCAGTTTCAACTCGACGGTATTTAGTCTTCCTACAGACAAATTTGTTCTAAAAGCATTGTAAAAAAGCTGCTTAGTGTTTTTACCGTGTTTAATTCAGCTGTTTCTATTACAGATATTTAATTATTTTTGAGCATTCCAAGCAGTATTGTGGGGAGAACCCTCTTATGTATTCTCTTAAGCATATTTCCAAGCATTTTCTAGGATACATACCAAGAAGTAAAAATTGTTGAAAGTATTCAGATTATAATTTTTTAATAGTCAATGACTAATTGCTCTTTGAAGTAGTTACACTAATTTACGCTCCCACAGATGGTGGATGAGAATGTTTCCCTTTTTTGTCAAAGCTTAATGTTTTTGCTTATTTTGTTATTTGTTTTTGTTTTAATACTGGGTATTCAACAAAGGGGCACTTCATCACTGAGCTGCATCCCCCTGCCCTTTTATTTTGAAATTTTGAGAAAGGGCTTTACTAAATTGCTTAGGGCCTAGCTAAATTGCTAAGGCTCTCCTGGAACCTGGGCGATCCTCCTACCTCAGCTTCCCAAATTGCTGGGATTATAGGTGTGAGCCAGGTGTCTGGCTTGCTTCTTTTTTTGTTAACTTTTATTTTATTTGTTTATTTTTATGTGGTGCTGACGATCAAACCCAGTACCTCACACGTGCTAGGTGAGCACTCTACCACTGAGCCACAACCCCAGCCCCTGGCTTCCTTTTTAACTTTTGCCAAAACCAGGGTATGAATTGATATCTCAAAGTTGATTTATTTTTCCCACATTAAAACTTCATTTGAAAATCCCTGTGTACTGCTCCCTAAACCTATTATCTTTTTTTTTTTTGGTTATAAAAATGGTGTTTATTGAAGATAATTTTGATAATTCAGAAAAACATAAAAATGAAGATTGTTGTTTCACCATCCATGACAAACAAATCACTATAATAATGTTATATACATAACATCTGTTTTCATTTTTTAGTAAAGTTGGGATAACATTGAACATGCAAATTTTATTATTTTTCAAAAGAAAAACAATAAATTGTGATTATTTCCTTTATAATTCTATTTATGTAATGTAGCTAAACATGGTTTTAATGGTTGGATTTTTTTTATTAGTTGTTCAAAACATTACATAGCCCTTGACATATCATATTTCATACATTTGATTCAAGTGGGTTATGAACTCCCATTTTTACCCCATATACAGATTGCAGAATCACATCAGTTACACATCCATTGATTTACATATTGCCATACTAGTGTCTGTTGTATTCTGCTGCCTTTCCTATCCTCTACTATCCCCC
Organism: Marmota marmota marmota; assembly: GCF_001458135.2. Classification (NCBI taxonomy): domain Eukaryota; kingdom Metazoa; phylum Chordata; class Mammalia; order Rodentia; family Sciuridae; genus Marmota; species Marmota marmota. Next base: position 1,525,014 of record NW_026000255.1, on the reverse strand, counting down.
CTCCCCTCCCCTCCCCTCCCCTCTTCTCTCTCTGCCCCCTCTACTGTCATTCATTTGTCCCCCTTGTATTATTTTTCCCTTTCCCCTCACTTCCTCTTGTATGTACTTTTGTATAACCCTGAGGGTCTCCTTCCATTTCGTCCAATTTTCCCTCCTTTCTCCCTTTTCCCTCCCACTCTCATCCCTGTTTAATGTTAATCTTCTTCTCATGCTCTTCCTCCCTACTCTGTTCTTAGTTGCCCTCTTTATGTCAAAGAAGACATTTGGCATTTGCTTTTTTAGGGATTGGCTAGCTTCACTTAGCATAATCTGCTCTAGTGCCATCCATTTCCCTGCAAATGCCATGATTTTGTCATTTTTTAGTGCTGAGTAATACTCCATTGTGTATAAATGCCACATTTTTTTTTATCCATTCATCTATTGAAGGGCATCTAGGTTGGTTCCACAGACTAGCTATTTTGAATTGTGCTGCTATGAACATCGATGTAGCAGTATCCCTATAGTACGCTCTTTTAAGGTCTTTAGGGAATAGTTCGAGAAGGGGAATAGCTGGGTCAAAAGGTGGTTCCATTCCCAGCTTTCCAAGGAATCTCCATACTGCTTTCCAAATTGGCCACACCAATTTGCAGTCCCACCAGCAATGTACAAGAGTACCCTTTTCCCCACATCCTCGCCAGCACTTGTTGTTATTTGACTTCATAATGGCTGCCAATCTTACTGGAGTGAGATGGTATCTTAGGGTGGTTTTGATTTGCATTTCTCTGACTGCTAGAGATGGTGAGCATTTTTTCATGTACTTGTTGATTGATTGTATGTCCTCCTCTGAGAAGTGTCTGTTCAGGTCCTTGGCCCATTTATTGATTGGGTTATTTGTTCTCTTATTGTCTAATTTTTTGAGTTCTTTGTATACTCTGGATATTAGGGCTCTATCTGAAGTGTGAGGAGTAAAGATTTGTTCCCAGGATGTAGGCTCCCTATTTACCTCTCTTATTGTTTCTCTTGCTGAGAAAAACTTTTTAGTTTGAGTGAGTCCCATTTGTTGATTCTTGTTTTTAACTCTTGTGCTATGGGTGTCCTATTAAGGAATTTGGAGCCCGACCCCACAGTATGTAGATTGGAGCCAACTTTTTCTTCTATCAGATGCAGAGTCTCTGTTTTGATATCAAGCTTCTTGATCCATTTTGAGTTAACTTTTGTGCAAAGGGATTCAGATTTATTTTGTGCAAAGGGATTCAGATTCATTTTGTTGCATATGGATTTCCAGTTTTCCCAGCACTATTTGTTGAAGATGCTATCTTTTCTTTAGCCCCTTTGTCAAAAATAAGATAGTTGTAATTTTGTGGATTAGTCTCTGTGTCCTCTATTCTGTACCGTTGGTCCACCCGCCTGTTTTGGTACCAGTACCATGCTTTTTTGGTTACTATTGCTCTGTAGTATAGCTAAACCTATTATCTTTTCGCATTTCGCATGGTTTTAAATTTCTGTTTTCAAATCTAGATATTTAAAATAGTATTGGTTTAAAGCCTTTAAAACTTCATTAAGTGATGGCATGTAGAATATATTCATTTACAATTTTTTATCCAAAATTATATTTTTAAATTGATCCATATTGAAAAGCCACTTATTTAGATAGATACCTGTTCACATTATAATATTAGAATAGGCCGTTATAATGATTATACATCAATATATACCTTTTGCTTGCTATAAAGACACAGCCTTTTCCTTATTTTTTATTTGTTTTACCATTTCAAATAGTGCAAGTTTCCTAAATATTGCTCAGTGTGCCCGTGTGAAAGAATTTTTCTTGAACATATACCTAAAAGAAGAATTCCTAGGTTGTAAAGTTTAATTGTCTTCAAATTTATTACCTATGGTTAATCTAACGATGTGTAACTTGACCTTATTTTTGGTTTGGTATGCATTTCTTTGATTACTATTGAAGTACTTCTTGGGTTTTTATTGGCCATTCAGGGTTGTTTTGTTCTGTAAATGGGCCTTTTCATATACTTGGCATATTCTATTAGATTGTCTTTTCTTATTGATATGTCATACTTAATTGCATTATGATCAGCAAAAGGGTCTGTATGTTATACATTATTTGAATTTTTTGAGACTTCCGTTGTGACCTAATATCTGGCAATTTTTAAAAAAAAATTCTTGAAAACAATATTTTCTATTTCATAAGTTGAGCTTTTTAAATTTATTGCTCAAAGCTTCTCATTTTATTGTTTTTTCTGGATCTGTTTGTAACAGAAGGGGCATAATTCTGTGTTGTTTGTATAAATGTCTGCTTGTAATTCTTGCGGGTTTTGTTCTATACATTTTATTGCCACCTTGTGACATGTAAGTATGCGGTATTTTTTTTTCTTATTGTGGATTATCCCTTTTTATTATTGGTTATTTCTGTCTTTAATTCTGTTTTCCCTGATATTAATATTCTTCATCCACTTTTTCTGTTTTGGCAAAGCTTTTTATACTTTAATCATTTGGTATTTTCTTTTTAAAGTATAGTTTAATAAATAGCATGTAACTATTACAAAAATCTATTCTGGTAATTTTTTCTTTATCAGGTGAGATCCATTTGTTTACATTATTATGTTTTTTATATATTTTGACCCATTTATGCTATCTTTTATTTGTTTTCAGTTCAACATCATTTTTATTGGCTTCTATTATGTTCTGCTACTTTGGATGCTATAAGTTTTATTTATGATCTTACTTTATTTTTTTTTAGAAATATACATGACTATAAATTTCTCTAACAAAGTCTTTAGTTATTCAACATTTTTACCCATCCTATCCTCTCAGTTATGGCTTCATTATGCCATAGCTACCCATTGAACTGCTCATTATTTGGGACAGTTGTTTTTGTTTTCTCCTTTTTAAACACACAATAGTTATTATGTAGATAGTCTACTAGTTGCTTTGCTCATTATTGTCCGCTTTTTCCCTGTTTTCCCTCTGGCTTACTTCTTTTATTGCTAAGAATTATTGTATACCTTTGTATTATTAGAGGGATTATCTCTGATCAACAATCAAAAATGTCTTTATTTTGTCCTCAAACTTGACTAATTTTTTGAGTACAGAAATCTAGATTGACAATTATTTTATTTCAGCATTTGTCAAAATTTCTAGCATTCATTGTTGCCCACCAGACTAGATGATATACCTTTAGAAGAAAGCAGTTTTCCCTCTGGTGGCTTTTATGATTATTGCTTTATTAGTAGTAGTAGTAGTAGTAGTAGTATTCATAGGTGTATGCAATGGTCAAAAGTGATTAAATGGCATAATGTATGTTTGATGATTTAAATATAAGTAAGTTATTTCTAATTTTTTTATAAAGGCTATTGGGAAGGCTTCAGAACTTGTAAAGTTCCTGCAAAGAACTCTTAGTACCCTCTAAGGGAGAGACAGTTGTTCAGCCATCACACTATACAAAGGTCTCAGAAGAGTCCTTATGAAACAGTGGGAAAATTCTTTAAAGAAAAGAAGCATGGCATTTGGATCTGCATCTTCTCCAAATTACATAGCCAGGTTTGAAACAAACTGGGCTATAATCTCCAGTGTCATTTTTACATTGTAGGTGAACCAGTGGTTCTGGGTCTGCACTCTGGCTTTATCAGTTAAAATATTAGCATCACAGACTGTCTAAGCATCAATGTCAATTTCTCTTCTTCAAATCTGGAAAGTAATTGGCAATTTCTCTTAATTGATGATTCTTTATCATTGTACTCTTATTCCTTTGAAACCTCTACTGGATGAATGTTAGCTTCTTAATATATCCACCATTTCTCTTTGAAAAATGTGTGTGTGTGTGTGTGTGTGTGTGTGTGTGTGTGTGTGTGTGTATGCTGGGTAAGTCCTCTGTCTTCCAGTTCACCAATTTAGTCTCTGACTGTGTCTCATATGCTGCATTTTCAAAATTTCAGTGACATTTTTCATTTCCAGAATTTTAAATTGCTTCCTTCTCATTCTCATTTCATCTCTTCCTTTCATTATATACATTTTAATGTATTAGCTTGTCACTTTGAACATCCTGAACATACTTATTTCATGTTACAGATAGCTCCATAATATTACTGTTTTGGGGGAGTGAATTCATGAATTGTTTCCTTATTAGTAATGTTTTTCACTTATTTTGGGATTTTAGTTTTCAGCCTAATTTGAATGGAAGGTTTGATTCTCTTGCCTACCTTTATTTCTTAGTCTGCACTTTCCCCCATCAGGTCTAGAATATTTTTGTTTCCTCCTAGCATTTTAGGCTTCAATCTACCACCAGATCTCGGGATAAGAGTTCTTGTCTGTCACCCTCAGATCCCATTTCTGCACAGTTCTCTGTTCTTCATCACACTGAAGCATAAAAGCAGCCAGTTTTCCTTAAGATTTGGGTCTTTATAAGAAAAAAAAAATCCACTCAAGTTTGCCAAGATAAGTGAAATTTCCATGTATAGTACTTAAAATCAGTCCTCTTTGTTTTCCAAAATGATTAATGTGTAACATACTCATGTTTAGGAATCTATATTCCCCCAAAAAAGAATAGCATAATTAAGAATTTATATTTATGGGATAATGTTAAATTAGGTCTTAATACCCATTAGACATTAATTGATAATTAATTATCTCATTTTATATTCTCAGTTACTCATTGGGGTAGAATCTATACAAATACAAAGATTTAAAGATATATATATATATATATATATATATATATATATATACATATATATATATACATATATATATATATATATGAACTTACTTTTAATCCTATTATAAAATATGAAAATCATGGTTTTAACTATTTCTTCTTTATTTCTGCCCTTATATTTTTCCTTCTTGGGTTAATATTATACTTATTTAGATATATTCTCAGGATTTCACTAATTTTACTTCTCACTTTTAAAATATTTTTTAGGATATCAATAATCTTACCAGAATGAGCAAAAAAGAGAAATACCATCTCAGACATACCAAGATAACAGAATGTAGATTATCAACTAATTGATTTTTAGGGGGACATAGTATATGATTGTGTGGTAAAATGATTTAACTGCAAGGTATTGGCTGAAATCCTTTCAATGATGATGTTTTATTTGTTACTTCATGGTATCTCTAATTTCCTTTGTATCACGCAAGGTTGTTTTGTTGTTGTTGTTTTGGGTGACTTGTCTTTAGCAAAAATGAAGCATTCTTTAATTTTTACATGTTTAGTAATATCAACTATCCTGTCTTTTGATATATTTATGTATTATATTGGCATTATTACAGTTTATGTAGTCCTTATTTGTATTTTGGTATAATTAGTATGGCTTCTTAGAGGACTCATTTCCTAGAATATAAGGGATTGGGTCTTTTTTGTAGTTTTCTTCTTTATGTTTATATTGTTAGTCATCTTGCAACACTCTATTGGACTTACTGGGACTATTATGTGTATCCATCAATGTTAATTTCTATTACCAGTTCTTGGTATACATTGCTACTAGTCTATGTAGCAATGTATACCAAGAAAAAGATGTCCTCTCTAGGGGCTGGGATGGTGGCTCAGTGGTAAAGTGCTTGCCTAGCATGTGTGAGGCATTGGGTTCAATTCTTAGCCCTGCATATAAATAAGTAAAATAAAAGTCCATTGACAACTAAAAAAATATTTTTTAAAAAAGATGGCCTCTCTCCATGGACATAATTTGTGGCACATAGCAACTGGATGGTTCCCCTGTAAGAATTAGAAAGAGGTACCTCCTGTAGACTGACACAGCCCAGAACTGGGGCACTTGGTGTGGAAAACAAAGCTCAGGCTGAATTTTGTGCTCTCTTATTGGGTACCCTTGGGCTGCTTACAGCCCATGGGCTGTTTACAACCCATAGGATTACAGCCATTGGTATGGTATATGTTTTTCTGAAACTACAGGTGACTTCCTCATTGTTTTTCCTGTACTCTTTCTTACTTGTCCACTGATAGAAACAAGTATGTACCTATATTTACATATACTTAAAATGAGAAAATATCCGTGAACATTTAACATTTTTCTATATAAAAGCAACAAAACTTAGATATGCTGTAGCATTTGCTCTTTTCACTACAACTACCTTTTCATAAAAGCATTGGGGTAGCATCATGTTTCTTTTACTGATTAAAAGTAGTTTCAATTAATGATAATGTGTGTGGTCAAAATTACAATTTGTAGTGAGAGTCACTCGAAGGTGAATTTCTATCCTTTTAACACTGTCCCTGACTTTCTCAAAAGAGAATTTATTAAATAAAACTGGAACTTTTTGTCATCCAAAACATGTATCAGCTACTCTTCTTACCAATTCTGAATGGGAACCAATATCTGGGTATAGGAATGCTTTTGAAAATTGAAGGCAGGCCAGTGTGTTGCTTCTACTGTTGGACTATTTGTGTATGTGCACTTGTGCACATGCATACATGTGTGGGTGTGTAAAAGAAAGAGCAAATATAAACATACATATGCTGAAAAAGGGGTTTTTGTTTTTGTTTTTGGTCCTGGGGATTGAACCCAGGGGCACTTGACCACTGAGACACATCCCCAGACCCTTTTGTTTTTTTATTTAGAGACAGGGTTTTACTAAGTTGCTTAAGGCCTCACTAAGTTGCAGAGGCTGGCTTCAAACTCACCATCTTCCTGCCTCAGTCTCCTGAGCCACTGGGATTACAGGTGTGCGCCTCCACCACACCCAGCTGGAAAAGATAATTTTTAAGGTCATTAAGGGTTCCACTTTTTTTCAATTTAACTTATTATGTTCTTGTATCCTACTTTGCCTACTACATAGTTTCATAAATCACTGATGTTTTTGTTTATATTAACACTTGGGATGAGTTTGGCCTGGGAAACAGGATATCCACAAGTATGAGTTTATGTATTTTTTCCAGAGTGTGTAAAGAGCCCCTAACTCCTTTTTTGGAGCTCACTTAAAAAACAAGTTTTTGGTTAACTGGTTGGCACATGCTGGCCTGTTTTCCATGTGTCTGCATCTGGGTAACATGTCTTTTAACCTCAGGAAGCACTTACTATGGGGATCCTTTCTGATTACTACCATCTGGTTTTTACTTCTCTTTACTATCTTACCATAGTGTCTAGCATGTATCATACTGTATTTTAATTTTCTCTTTACTTGTCTGACTTCCATTAAGCATTTCTATCCTCTTGGGTTGTGTCTTATTCATCTGGCAGGCCTATTACACCCTGCATGGCATATGGTAGATGCTCAATATCTAAATATTGAATATTTTAAATGAGACTTAAATAAATAGACTATGTAGTAATGACCTGGTTTTAGTAGCCAGTCTCTATGTGTTGAACTGTGATTCCTGGTGAATATAGAAGAGAAATTCTATAACACTTGAGCCTGCACTTAAGGAATTAGGATCTCTGATATTGGCATAATAAGGTAAATATTTCAAGTTCTGTCCTCTGTTTTGCCCAGGCCAGTGCCCCACTGTGAAGGGGATCTATTAATTCCCTGCATGGAGGTGAATGCAGCATTTCTGAAGTCTTAAAAATGAGTAGGGGTTAACCTAGTCAAGGTAATTGCAAGTAGGCCATTCTCAGCAAAGGTTCTTGAATAGAGCTACATAGGCAAAAGTTAGGTAGTGTGGTGAAAATCCCAGCAGTTTAGAATTTCCAGCATATGAAGTATGAAGTAAAGAAGCTAAAGTGATGTTCTCTTAGAAAGGTAAGCAGGAGTGGGATCCTGGAGGACCTTTCATACTTCATTGAATCATAGGATTTAATGTTGTAGTACAAAAACCAAAAGAGACTAGCATAGTGGATAAAAGCACATCTTTCGCAGCAAAGCTATCTGAGTTTGAACTTCAGCCTTTTGCTAGCTTTGTAACTTAGTCTTCTTTTGTGTTGTATGATTTTTATTCTGTAAAGGGAGAATAGTAACAGTAATCACTCCAATAATGAGTTTAATGAGTTTAATTCCTCCTTTAAGAATAATAAATTTAATCACAGAGTATTTAGAACATTCAATAAAGCATTAACAGCTGATATCATTTTTATTATTAATTTTATATTGATGCAGTAGACAGGCCATTCTGGCAGCCTGTATGGAGGATGAGTTTTGAATAGATTAGAATCAGAGAGTGGAGAAACCATAGGAAAATTAGTGTGCCCCTTTAGTAGCTTCCATTGGCATGTGCTGCATACCTCTGTGATATAGTCCTGTGTAATGGTTTTAGTGAAATCAAACACTTTATGGATGGATTTTATGTAGACTGGACTAAATGAAACCTTCTCATCTTGTTTCTTAAAAAATTTATTTGGCATAAACATACTAGAAAGATGAGCTCTGGAGCTTCCAGGACCTTGCATGGCATGGCTAACCATTGAACCTGCTATCTTCAAAGTATATTTCAAAACTCATTTCCTGAGAAGGTAATCTGGAGAAAGGGAAACCAATTGTTTCTCAGTAGATGATTGAAGATAACAACAAGGTTGGGTTCTAGCATGGGTTTGAGACTAATAGGGGCTATCTTCTGATAGTTACCATTGTATTCTAAAACTCAGGTTACATATATCGCTGCCTATTTTATGTTGAATGTGATCAGCAGGCAATGGGTATCATGAAAGGATAAGAAAACCAGGCTGTGGTCCTACCTATTTAGGTATTTGTTCCAAAATATCCTGTAAATATCTGTTCTCATACCTATAGGAATACAAATTATGTTAGTTTACAGGTCTGTCAGAAAAATTTACTGAGGTCATTTATGTAAAAACATTTGAAAAAATTCAAAGATACTTTAAAAAATGAAATGACTTTTACTTGTATCTGTCCTTTTATTAAATGAATCCAGCAAGAGTTGGAAGATAGGCCAAATAATCACCTGATATGCAAGCTACCCTAGTTTTCATATAATTCAAAGTTTCTTGGTCTGCCTTTGGGGAACTCCTGCTTCCAGTGAAAGCTCGGGAAATACACTTGGGTCTTTTTCCTGTTAAGATGTTCTTTTAAATTATTTCCCTGTGTTAATCTCTGTTCCAGAAAGCTGAGGTTTCTCCAAGTCTGACCACTGATGAGTGAGGCATTGGTATCCCTTTTTCCAGTACTTCTGGAAGGCCCACTCATAAACTCCCTGGATAAGAAAGACACATCAGTGCCCCAACCAAAGTTTTGAGACGTGCCTGAGAGACCTATGTCCATTCGGCAGTTCTTCCTCCACCTATTTCTACACTAAAGATGGACCTAAAGCTAAAAAATCCTGACTTCTGGTACAGTCTTCATGGACATGTTCCAGGACTTCTGGACTGGGACATGGGGAATGAGTTCTTCTTGCCTTGTACCACAGACCAGAGCCCTTTAGCTGAGCAGAACCTTGCTAAATACAAAATACGAGTAATGAAGCCCCCAGAAGTACCCCAGGAGTGGAAACCTGGTCCTGATGAAGATGCTCCTCAGTCTGAACCCAACTTGTGGATGTGGGTAAACCCCAACATTGTGTGCCCTCTCAGCAGCCAGGAGGCCCCAAAGCCCAATAGTAAGGATCTGATAAGCATGGCTTCTTCCCCTCAGGCACCCACAAAAGATGAAGAGTCTAACTTCTCAGAGGCTCAGGGAGTGTTGGAGTCCCTGCCACTTTCCTCCAATGAGCAGTCTCCCCAACAGAAGCACCTCCTCTCTTCCCCAAGTGACTGTGAGCTCACAGAAGAGGAAGCTGAGGAACAAAAGGACAAGTCTTCTGAGGCCCTCATGGTCCTTAACAAAAGAGACTGCTTCCAGAAGCCAAAGCTGTGGCAAGCTAACAACCAGGAAAGGAAATCCTGGCCACGGCCCCCACTCAATTATAGCCATCTCATTGCCCTAGCATTAAGAAACAGCCCTCCGTGTGGTCTTAATGTGCAACAGATCTACAATTTCACTCGACAGCATTTCCCCTTTTTCTGGACAGCTCCAGATGGCTGGAAAAACACCATTCGCCACAACCTCTGCTTCCTAGGCAGCTTTGAAAAGGTGCCAGTCACTGTTCAGGATGAGGCTGATGCAAAACCTCGCTCTTGCCTCTGGAGGCTCACCAAGGAAGGACACCGCCACTTTAAGGAGAATACTCGTCTCTTAGCCTTTGCTCGAAGAGAGAGCATCCAACAGTGCATGAGCCAACCAGATTTGATGCCCTCCCTCTTTGACCTTTGAACAACTGCTCCCTTTCTGGAACACTGCCCTCCTTTCTGTGCCTACCCATGTTCTGATTGACCCTTTATTAATCCCTCAGCCTACCCTGCCTGATTGCCAAGTTGGTCTTTAGCTAGTATTACAAATCTGGTGTTAAATAAGGTGAGAGGTAGGTTCAGAGGAGGTGGGACTTCAGTCTAGGTGGGAAATCATTGAAGATTTCATCAGGGTAGTGGCAGTTGTTCTATACCTTGAATAGAGGCAGGAAATCCCAGAAACAATGGCATGGAAGCTAAGGAAAGAAGGGAATATTTTTGTGGGAGAAAGGAATTCTGTTTACTTCCCTGTTCAGAGCTGTTTCAGAAAGCTGAGGTTTCTCTAAGTCTGATCTCTGATCAGTGAGATATCTATGCCCCTTTTTCCAGTACTTCTGGCAGGCCTACTGCTGAGCTCTCTAGACGCGATATACTACATCAAACAATGCACCAACAGAAGTTTCGAGAAATGCCTGAGAGACTTCTGACCTTTTGGATGTCTTCCTTCACCTATCCCTACACTAAAGCCCCAAAGTTTAAAATCTTGTGACTTTTGATACAGTTTTCATGGTCAGGTCCCAGAGTCACTGTATGCTCACACATGAAAGAAAATGGTGGCCTATAAAGTGTAAAATATATGATGGACCCAGACTGTGGGCAACCTTGAGTACCTCATGAAGATTTCTATACATATAAAAAGAATTGGGCCTAACGTTTAGTCACTTTTTAAGTGAGCCATTTTATTCTTCAGATCCTTACTTTTCTCTTTCTGGTCTTGGTCTGCTCATCCTTGTTCTATTTTCATCCAGTTCCAGTACTGACAACTAATTGCAAGCAGCTACTTTTTGTTTGAATATTGAAAAACCTTGAATTGCTGCTGTATTAACTCCCAAGCTTTTTGATGGCAACGCTTGGTTTCCTCATTCTTTCATTCACCAAACCTACATTGAGAAAATGCCAATATGTCAAGGTCCACCTTAGGTGCTAAGGATTAAAAAAATGATAAATATTAGTGGGAGATAGATAATTCTTATGTAGATGTGATGAAACGTGAAGTTGTCATGGAGATGAGAGATTGTTCCTGGGAAACATAAAAAGCATCAAAAAGAAAACATTTTTTGAGCTAGTTTCCAAGAATAAATAGGGATTTGTTGAGCAGATGAACAGGAGAAAGGACATTACAGGGGCAATAGTGTTAACAAAGTGAATGGGGTGTTTGGGGGAATAAGTTCAGTGCAGTTTAGTTACATTAAGGCCAAGAATGGCTGTAAGAAAAGTAGCCACAAGACATTTTATGTACCACTTGGGTGTTTAGACTTTCTTCGTGGGCTTTGGGGAATCAAGAGATATGAGTGATGTGTTACAAAAGAACAAAAACAAAACAAATGTTTCAGTATTTGGTTTTCTAATTTCAAAATTTATATTTTTGTACAAATAAGCTTTTGTAAAAAATAAAAATGACTTTGTTTTCTATGTTTATTTATTATTAAACAAATATATACTAACTAAAATCTAGAAAATTGATTTTAAGTTTCCATTTAGTTGCAAAAGTTTCAATAATGGGGATACAAAAATGTCTGTTAAATACAAAAACAATTCAATATTTAAACAATTGACTGATTACATTTCTAATGATTTACTGTAGCTGATATGCAACCATTTAGGTTGTATTTCAAAAGCAAGATATTCAAACAATTCTTTCAAAAGCATAATTATAAATGCTACATCTGTATCATAGTTGTTCTGTCCAAATTTATAGAATGCTTTGGGATTAATAAACTTACTGTGTTTACAAGTAGTCAATGTTTGCTGATCATTTTCTTCCCAAATTAACTTATAAGAAAAAGCCTAAAAATAACAAATAAAAAAAGAAAAAAGAGACTATTCTGAAATTAATGAAACTATATTTATTTATAGCAAACCATGTTTCTAATATATCTACTCTGTAAACTTTCCAAAGAAGTCAAACTTTCATTTTCAGAACTGAACCTGAATTTTTCTGCTGCAGCTTCACAACTTTGAGCATTGAATCCCTTTGTTTAGTTTTTTTTTTTTTTTTTCCACCATTCTTCTTTTTGCTCTTGTTGCTTGGAAAAAGCAGTCATTGGATCATTTCTTCCAGTCATCTCTGATAATTCAAGTGAAGGACAGTCTTCCTTTGGAGGAAGTTTTTGCTCCTGCTTTTCCTTCTTTCCACTATCCTCACTAGGATACTGTAAAACTACAGTTTTTTATAGCTCTTCCTCATTCATTGATGACACCATTGCTTGCTCTGGCATTACTAATCTTTCCATTGGAAGCTTCAAAACAGATTGTAGAAGGGAACATATTCACCACTCACCACATGAATAAAATCTTTGTAAATCTCAGTAATTACTTTGAAGATTGGCAGAATGGTATATAGCTGATAGTCTTTTGCTTGCACTGGCATTCTTGTCAGTGAGTTTGTGTTTTTTAAAATCCTGCATTTATTTGGACCTTTATAAAGGTTAAGCAGAGGGGCTGGGGATGTGGCTCAAGCGGTAGCGCGCTCGCCTGGCATGCGTGCGGCCTGGGTTCGATTCTCAGCACCACATACAGACAAAGATGTTGTGTCTGCCAAATACTAAAAAATAAATATTAAAAAAATAAAAAAAAAGGTTAAGCAGAATGAAAAAATAATAATATGCTTGGCATAGAATTATGTTTTAAACTAATATTATTATCCATTGATCCCACACTGGGGTTGGCATTTGTAACATCAATTTGAGAACTCCCCTGGATAAGTCAGTTAAGTAACACATTTTCATGCCTCTTTTCTCCTAGTAAGAGATTTCATTCTCTTTCACTGTAACTGTATAAGGATTTCTTTTTTTTTTTAATCCATGGCCAAATTCTGGGTTTTTTTTAATTTTTATTGTTGGTTGTTCAAAACATTACATAGTTCTTGATATATCATATTTCACACTTTGATTCAAGTGGGTTATGAACTCCCTGTATAAGGATTTCTGTTAAACTTAGTTATGTCTTCTGAATCCCACAATTCTGTATCATCAGGCAAATTGGTTTTGAACATTATCTCTGCTACCAAGTATGCTTCAAAACGCTGTATGTGGGGAGTTTGAAGGAGCTTTGAAATCAGGCAGCTCCTTTTCTCCAATTTCCTTGTCAGTTTTAGTAATTAAAAACAAACAAACAAACAAACTTTTGCCCTCTAGTCGCCCATCACCCTTACCCAGGTAACTGTTATGATACTCTGCCAAAGCAAGATTCTTCTATGGATTTGAGCTCACTTTTCAGGTTCTTTAATACTCACTTCTTTAGGGAGGCAGTGGACAGGGCAACAGCAACTCATAGGGCCATTGGGCTGGCATGTGCTGGGACCATGGAGTTGGAGTCTCAAATGGCTGTAGGAGCAGATTTGGGGTCTGAAATGACAGAGTAAGGTTCAGGAGGGGCAGCAGGGTTGGTGTGGATTTCAAGAAGGAATGAGGAGACATGAAAGGTTGCCGCAGTCTGGCTGGGCACAAAATCACGAGCCACCACACAGCTTGTAGATTCAAACAGCAACTCTTTATTCCCGAACTCACACCAG
>NW_026000255.1:1493659-1505920 GCF_001458135.2 Marmota marmota marmota | reverse complement strand
TCTGAATCCCGTGAGAACTCAAGGGGAACTCAGGCAGCAGGATACGCCCCATTCCCAGCAGGAATAATCTTAAACCTTAAACCTGGAACCTAAACTGGGAACGCCCTAAACCCGATTATGTTAAACCGGGAACACCCTAATCCGCCCTGGTCCTTGAGCAAGGTCAACTACATTCAATGTCACTGCAAAATGTCAGCAACATGGGGTACGCTGGCAAGGAAATTGTCATACCTACTTGGCTAATGGCTCCCAGCAAAAGGTTTGTTCAAGGTGGGAAGGACGGGCAGGACTGGATTGGTGCGCTGAAGCCCTGACTTCCTCTTCCTTGGCAGTGATGGGGCTGCCCAGTCATGTATTGCTGGTGGGGTAGGTGGAGGATGCTAATGAAAGCATTTTCTGAGATATAACTTAACTCCACCTCCTCACTCTTGCACCCTTTTATGGCAGCCTATGTCAGCTCTCAGTGTCTGGTGGTCACCACTCAGAGTGAGGCTGAGGCAACTTTTGATCACATTGTAACAGTGGTCCACTTTATGCTTTGAATATAAACGTTGCTGTTCTGCTACAGCAACTTATTTTTTAAATATTATTTTTTTAGTTGTAATTGGACACAATAGCTTTATTTTATTTATTTATTTTTATGTGGTGCTGAAGATTGAACCCAGGGCCTCGCATGTGCTAGGCAAGTGCTCTACCGCTGAGCCACAATCCCAGCCCCCTACTGCAACTTATTTTTAAAGTGGACATATTTCTTTCTCTTCCTCTCACACTGCTCTTCCTTAATATCTCCCCCTCCCTAATCTCAGGGGAAACAGGATTACCTTTCTTCCCAATCCTTGGCAGAGTTATCTGTCCCCGAGTATAAACCCACCATAGGAACAAAGTAATTCAGACTTTGGGGATGTACCAATATCTCCCAAATTAACAAGTGAATTACAACTCCAGACAGAGAACCAGTGGAATGTAGCCTTTGAGTCATCTCTTTAAAAGCCCCCTGTTCCTAGTGATGGGCAGAATTACAGCCTCTGGGACTGGAGTCCTTTGTGTTTCTTCTTTGCTAGAAGAGCAAAAAACCTTCTTTTTTTCTTTTTTCACAAAACTATGTTCTTGTTATTGGATTGGCATCAGGGACAAGGACTAAGCTTTCAGCAACAATATTTCTAGCCCTCCAACCTAGAACTGACAGTAACAGGTTACCCTCAACTGCATTACAACAATTGTACAGCTGTAAGATAAAAAAAAAATGGTAATGAGGATTGAACCCAGGGGTGTTTTACCACTAAGCTACATCCCCAGCCCGTTTTATTTTTGAGACAGGGTCTAATTAATTGCTGAGGCTGTCTTTGAACTTGGGATCATCCTGCCTCAGCCTCCTGAGTAGCTGAGCTAATGAGAAAGGCACCTGGCTAATGAGAAAGGGTTTTTGTTGTTGTTTTGTTTGTTTGTTTTAAGGGGGAGTAACATGCACATTTAAAACCTGGAACTCAGTTCACCAGCTCCACCTCTCCAAATTGCCTCCAACTCCTCTTCAGTAGCATTGGTGGATTATAAAGACAGCCAGTAGGGACTCTAAAAAAAATTAAATGTATGATATTATCAACGGTCATTCCCATTCTCTTTCCATATAACCAACCTGCAGGGATTTATTTTGGGCAAAACATTCTGATTTGAATTAATAATGAATCACCTGGTACTTATGAAGGAGAAATCCTTCCCAAAAACAAAGAGTGAGAAATGAGACAGTGTTTGCTCCCTTAAAAACAAGATTAGTTTGGTAGGAACTAGAGCTAGGTGTAGCAGAGAGAAGCAAATAAACACTCTAGACTTGATCAACTCCATAGATTATTGAACTACCCATAAGCAAGTTTTTCCAAAATCTCTTTCTTCTCATCTGTAAGATAGAACTAATATTTATTTTAAGGATTGTTATAAAAATTAAGGAGGAGTTATGTGGAAAGTTCCTGCTATATGATAGGCGTTATATTGTTTATTCTTGCTTTCTCACCATTTGGGAGAATTGCAACACAGAGAATTAAACCCTCTTGACTAGAGGTCAAACATGCCTAGCTTCTGGTTTTTCTCTTTAACTTACTAGGAATAAAAATGTCTATGGTTTTGTTTAGCCTGTTAGTCGATAAAATAGCGAAAGATTAGATTGACTGAAACAGCTAGAATACCCCTTGCTACATCCATTAGACCAAACAAATGCTTTAGCAGGGGATTTTTCTTTTTCACTTCCAGAATTCTATTATTTGAACAGTAAATAGGTATATATCACACAAAATTTCAAACAATCTGAAAAAGTGTAATAGAGAAAATTTAGTTCTGAACTCTTTTTGATTGTAACACTTCTAAAACAAAATTTATTCAATTTGTTAAAGGTGATTTTCAGAAAATCATGACTCTCATGCAAGTATAAAAAGGAACAATTGTTCCTCATTCAGTGAGGAAACTTGAAATGTTATAACCAAATCAAAGAAAAAGATTTATTGGTATTAAGAGAATATTGAGTTGAATTGCAAAAGTGGTTTTGCAACTGGGGAAGTTACAACTGAACCTGAAGTATATAACAAGACATCAAAATAACTTGAAGACAATGAACAGTCCTAGACTCAAAAAAACTTGAAGGCCTATTATAATCAATTAATAATTTTCTATAGAAATACAAAATGTCTCTTCAGTAATTCCTACATCTTTAATAAAAAAATGGTCTTAAGGAAAGATTATTCTTACTTACAAAACAACAAGACTGAAGTCATTAGATTTAGCCTAATTGTTTACATAGCTCCACCAAGACCTTTGTAAGTTTGATTTTCTGGAAGTTTTTATACAAAAGATTTGTTTATTTATTTATGACAGCAGAATGCATTACAATTCTTATTACACATATAGAGCACAATTTTTCATATCTCTGGTTGTATACAAAGTATATTCACACCAATTCATGTCTTCATACATGTACTTTGGATAATAATGATCATCACATTCCACCATCATTTATAATCCCATGCCCCCTCCCTTCCCCTCCAACCCCTCTGCCCTACCTAGAGTTTGTCTATTCCACCCATGCTCCCTCTCCCTATCCAACTACAAATCAGCCTCTTTATATCAAAGAAAACACTCAGCATTTGGTTATTTTGGATTGGCTAACTTCACTTAGCATGATATTCTCCAACTCCATCCATTTACCTGCAAATACCATGATTTTATTCTCTTTTATTGCTGAGTAATATCCGTTATGTATATATGCCACATTTTTTTATCCATTCATCTATTGAAGGGCATCTAAGTTGGTTCCACAGTTTAGCTATTGTGAATTGTGCTGCTATAAACATTGATGTGGCTGTGTCCCTGTAGTATGCTGTTTTTAAGTCCTTTGAGTATAGACTGAGGAGAGAGATAGCTGGATCAAATGGTGGTTCCATTCCCAGTTTTCCAAGGAATCTCCATACTGCTTTCCATATTGGCTGCACCAATTTGCAGTCCCACCAGCAGTGTGTGAATATACCTTTGTCTCCACATCCTTGCCAACACTTATTGTTGTTTGTCATTATAATAGCTGCCATTCTAACTGGAGTTAGATGAAATCTTAGAGTGGTTTTGATTTGCATTTCTCTAATTGCTAGTGATGATGAACATTATTTTTATGTATTTGTTGACTGATTATATATCCTCTCCTGAGAAGGGTCTATTCAGTTTCCTGGCCCATTTATTGATTGGGCTATTTGTTTTTTGGTGCTTAACTTTTTGAGTTCTTCATATACCCTAAGATTACTGCTCTATCTGATGTGTGAGGGGTAAAGATTTGCTCCCAGGATGTAGGCTCTCTATTCACCTCACAAATTGTTTCTTTTCTGAGAAGAAATTCTTTAATTTCAATCCATCCCACTTATTGATTTTTTATTTTAATTCTTGCACCACAGGAGTCTTATTAAGTAAGTTGGGGCCTAATCTCACATGATGGAGATTAGGGTCTACTTTTTCTTCTATTAGACACAGAGTCTCTGGTTTAATTCCTAGGTCCTTGATCTGCTTTGAGTTTTGTGCATGGTGAGAAATAGGGGTTTAATTTCATTTTGTTGCATATGGATTTCCAGTTTTCCCAGCACCATTTGTTGAAGAGGCTATCTTTTCTCCAATGCATGTTTTTGGCACCTTTGTCTAATATAAGGTAATTGTAATTTTGTGGGTTAGTCTCTGTGTCCTCTATTCTGTTTGGTGCCATTACCATGCTGTTTTTGTTATTGTTGCTCTGTAGTATAGTTTAAGGTCTGGTATAGTGATACCACCTGCTTCACTCTTCCTGATAAGGATTGCTTTAGCTATTCTGTGTCTCTTATTTTTCCAGATGAATTTTATTATTGCTTTTTCTATTTCTTTGAGGAATGCCATTGGGATTTTGATCCGAATTTTCCTTGGAAAACTGGGAATGAAACCACCATTTGACCCAGCTATCTCTCTCCTCAGTCTATACTCAAAGGACTTAAAAACAGCATACTACAGGGACAGAGCCACATCAATGTTTATAGTAGCACAATTAAATCTGTATACTGCTTTTAGTAGTATGGTCATTTTGATAATATTAATTCTGCCTATCCAAGAGCAAGGTAGATCTTTCCATCTTCTAAGGTCTTCTTTGACTTCTCTCTTTAGGGTTCTGTAGTTTTCATTGTATAGATCATTCACCTATTTTGTTAAATTGATTCCCAAGTATTATTTTTTTATTTTTTATTTTTTGAGGCTATTGTAAATGGGGTAGTTTCCCTTATTTCCCTTTCTGAGGATTTATCACTGATATACAGAAATGCCTTTGATTTATGGGTGTTGATTTTTATATCCTGCTATTTTGCTGAATCCATTTACTACTTCTAGAAGTTTTCTGGTGGAGCTTTTAGGGTCTTCTAGGTATAAAATCATATCATCAGCAAACAGTGCCGATTTGATTTCTTTTTTTCCTACATGTATCCCTTTAATTTCTTTCATCTGTCTAATTGCTCGGGCCAGTGTTTCAAGAACTATATTAAATAGAAGTGGTGAAAGAGGGTATCCCTGTCTTTTTCCAGTTTTTAGAGGGAATGCCTTCATTTTTTCTCGATTTAGAATGATGTTGGCCTGGGGCTTAACATATATAGCCTTTATGATGTTGAGATATGTTCCTGTTATCCCTAGTTTTTCTAGGGTTTTTAACATAAAGGAGTGCTATATTTTGTAAAATGCTTTTTCTGCATCTATTGAGATGATCATATGATTCTTATCTTTAAGTCTATTTATGTGATGAATTACATTTATGGATTTCCGTATGTTGAACCAACCTTTCATCTCTTGGATGAATCCCACTTTATCGTGTTGCATGATGTTTTTGATGTTTTTGTATTCAATCTGACAGAATTTTATTGAGAATCTTTGCATCTATGTTTATTAGAGATATTGGTCTGAAGTTTTCTTTCTTTTTTTTTTTTTTTTGGATGTGTCTTTGCCTGATTTTGGAATCAGGTTGATATTGGTCTCATAGAATGAGTTTGGAAGTGCTGCCTCTTTTTCTGTTTCCTGAAATAAATTGAAGAGCATTGGTATTAGTTTTTCTTTAAAGGTCTTGTAGAACTCAGCTGTATATCCATTCAGTCCTGGGCTTTTCTTGGTTGGTAGACTTTTGATGGCATCTGCTATTTCATCACTTGAAATTAATCTGTTTAAATTGTGTATATCATCCTGATTCAATTTCAGCAAATTATATGACTCAAGAAATTTGTCAATGCCTTCAATATTTTCTATTTTATTGGAGTACAAGTTTTCAAAATAATTTGTAATTATCTTTTGTATTTCTTTAGTGTCTGTTGTGATATTTCCTTTTTCATCACATATGTTAGTGATTTGAGTTTTCTCTTTCCTTCTCTTTGTTATCATGGCTAAGCGTCAGTCAATTTTATTTATTTTTTCAAAGAACTAACTTTTTGTTCTGTCCATTTTTTTAATTGTTTCTTTTGTTTCAATTTCATTTATTTCAATTATTTCCTGTCTCCTGCTACTTTTGGTGTTGATTTGTTCTTCTTTTTCTAGGTCTTTGAGATGTAATGTTAAGTGATTTATTTGTTGACTTTTTCTTTGTTTAAGGAATGAACTCCATGCAATGAACTTTCCTCTTAGAACTGCCTTCATAGTGTCCCAGAGATTTTGATATGTTTTATCTGTGTTCTCACTCATCTCTAAAATTTTTTTAATCTCCTCCTTGATATCTTCTATAATCCCTTGTTTATTTAGTAGCATATTATTTAGTCTCCAGGTGTTGGAGTGGATTTTATTTCTTATTTTATCATTGATTTCTAATTTCATTCTATTATGATCTGATAGAATGCGGGGTAATATCTCTACTTCTTTATATTTGCTAAGAGTTGCTTTGTGGCATATTATATAGTGTATTTTAGAGAAGGATCCATGTGCTGCTGAGAAGAAAGTATATTCTCTCATTAAAGGATGAAATATTCTATATATGTAAATTAAGTCTAAGTTATTGATTGTATTATTGAGTTCTATAGTTTCTTTGTTCAGCTTTTGTTTGGAAGATCTATCCAGTGGTGAAAGAGGTGTGTTAAAGTCACTCAGAATTATTGTATTGTTTTCAATTTGTCTTTTGAACATAAGAAGTGTTTATTTGATGAACACAGATGCTCCATTGTTTGAGGCATATATACTTATAATTGTGATGTTTTGTTGGTGTGTGTTTCCCCTGAGCAGTATAAAATATCCTTCTTTATCCCTTTTGATTAACTTTGGCTTGAAGTCTACTTTATTTGATATGAGGATGGAAACCCCTGCTTGCTTCTGCAGTTTATGTGAGTGGTATGATGTTTCCAAACATTTTGCCTTCAGTCTGGGGATGTCTTTTCCTATGAGATGAGTATCTGAGGCAGTATATTGTTGAATCTTTTTTTTTTAATTGAATCTGCTAGTCTATGTCTTTCGCTTGGTGAGTTTAGACCATTAACATTCAGGGTTATTATTGAGACATGATTTGTATTCCCAGCCATTTTTGTTTATTTTTGGTATTTAACATGACTTGGTTTCTCCTCTGATTAGGTTTTCCTTTAGTGTAATCCCTTCCTCTGCTGATTTTCATCATTGTTTTTCATTTCCTCTTCATGGAATATTTTGCTGAGGATGTTCTGTAGTGCAGGCTTTCTAGTTGTAAATTCTTTTAACTTTTGTTTATCATGGAAGGTTTTTATTTCATCATCAAATATAAAGCCTTGTTTTGCTGGATATAAGATTCTTGGTTGTCATGCATTTTCTTTCAGAGCTTGGTATATGTCATTCCATGATCTCCTTTCTTTGAGGGTCTGGGTTGAAAAATCTGCTGAGATACGAATTGGTCTCCCCCTATATGTGATCTGATTCCTCTCTCTTGCAACTTTTAAAAATTCTATCCTTATTCTGTATGCTAGGCACTTTCATTATAATGTGCCTTGGTGTAGATCTGTTGTAATTTTGTACATTTGGTGTCCTATAAGCCTCTTGTATTTGGTTTTCCAATTTGTTCTTCAAGCTTAGAAAATTTTCTGATATTATCTCATTGAAGAGATTGTGCATTCCTTTGGTTTGAAACTCTATGCCTTCCTCTATCCCAATAACTCTTAGATTTGACCTTTTGATGCTGTTCTATAATTCTTGGATGTTCTGTTCATGGTTTCTAACTTTCTTCACTGTGTGATCAACTTTATTTTCCAGATTGTATACTTTGTCTTCAGTATCTGATGTTCTTTCTTCCAAGTGATCTCGTCTGTTGGTTGTGCTTTCTATTGAATTCTTTATTTGATTTATTGTATCCTTCTAAAATTTCTGACTGTTTTTTTTTCAGTCTCTCTCTCTTGAAGTAATCTTTTGCTACTTGTATTTGCTGTCTTATCTCATCGTTGGAGTGATCAATTTTTGCCTGTATTTGCTCATTTATGTCATTCTTTAATTCACAGATTATTTTAACTTTGAACCTTCTGAACTCCTTCTCTGACAATTCATCAACTTCACTATCCATGGGTTCTGTTATTATAGTGTCCTGGTTTATGTGGGGCACTTTCATCCCTTGTTTTTTCATGTCATCTATATGTCTTCCTTTCTTGCAGTGTGGATCTGAGATATTACAGATTCTTCCCTATATTCTTGTAGTACCCATGCAGATTGTACCTCACCTTGATGTTGGGCTTCCAAACCTTGCTGATGTCCCTCAATGTATGCTACTGCATCCTGGACCTGGGTCCTGCATAAGTCAGTGTGGGTGGATCGGGGTCGCTGGGCTTGACCTCCTGCGGTAGTCTGCTGGTCAAAAGGGGCAATCCTGTGCCAGAGGCTAGGCTCTGGTGGGTGTCTGCCCCACTGGGGAAGGGGTGGACCAGGCCTACTGTGAGCCTGGGCCCTGCACAGGCTAGTGTGTGTAGATCTCAGGAAAGGTTTCTTAAAGCTAGAAGGAAAACTAAATCAATGACTCACTACCAGATTTTATTTTCCATAAATTTGGATGAATTCTTCTTAAATCCTCCCAAATATTCTCAGTTCCCTGGGCCTGCCTGGGGGTGATCTTCCTTACATATTTGAAAGGCTGAGGACCCTGTAATCCAGGAGGCAGACTAGTTTTCCCCCAAATTGTTGTAAGCCATAGTTCCATAAACGCAAACTTAGATCCCTAAAAGTGTGTTGTCATATGTAATTATGTGAGAATCACTCTTAAATATGATATTCAGTCTAAAACTTAATTATATAACCTTTTTAACTCCAGTATTGTCCTGTTAACAAGGAGGACAGACTCTTATAATGCAAATAGTTGTATTACCTTGAAAATATACATATTCATTAAGAATTTCCAAATTCTGGAGGACTCAGGAAAGGAGAAAAATATAATTTAATAATGTTTAATGTTGAGACTGAAGATACCTAAATAAAGGTACCCAGTACTAAACTCCTCCTCCATAAAGAGGAATCAAAATAGCAGGTGTATAAGCTGCATTTTGAGGTGAGTAATCATGGGAGAACACTGGAAATAGTAAGATAGTGACTGTGTTATAAAAATCATGATCAGCAAAAGGGAGGGTTAGGGATCTCAGATTTATTTATGCTGGTGGATACAGGTGGGCTAGTGCTCCGAAATTTTGGGCCCCAAGCTGAGGTTACATGGGGCTTTTATAGGAAATTTGACATCATTTCTTAACTTAGGTTTGAATTCTTGGCCTACATGACCAAAGACAATGCACAGAGAATAAGTAGTTTACAGGTGTAGAACAAAGACAGTAAAACACCTGCAAGTGTTAGTATGAAGTGGCCTTCACCATAGGCAGCAATAACTCAAGATGACTTGAGTTATCTCCCTAAAAACTATATTTCTAAGAAAAGCCAACAAGGTTATATTTTAGATAGCAGTTAATTGGCATAGTAACCTACAATTTATACTAGCAATTAAGTGATGTAGCTACATTCCTACAGAGTTCAGAAAGTTACAAAGTATAGGAAAATTAACCCTTTCCCCAGTCATTGGTTCTTATTATTTCATTTTATAATCAGGTCTGGTATCTCTGTCACAACTGTAATTTGTAAGATTCAGAGGCTGGGACAAAAGCATAGAAAGAGAAGCAACTACCACCAGAACTCCACAGCAGGAGTAAGGGTGAAAGAATCCCAGCAAACTTGACCATTGTAGATGCTGGAAATCCTAATTACTAGGAAATTTCAGTCTTGAAAAGCAGGCCACTTAGATAAGTAACCTCAAATTTACAGTAACCTTACTTTGGAAAAAGATCTCACATTATTTTCCAACAAACTTCCAGGGTACTGTAGCCAGAAGCCATCTTCAGAAGGGAGCTGTTATCTGAATTTGAACTTCTCTCCAGATCATAAAGCCTTACATATTCCAATATCTGGACCCCATAGACATTCCACTGCACTGACTGAGGGAGTAATTGTCTTTTGAAAACAATACAGCAGAGTGACTGTGAACCAATCCCACTGGATGCTCTGCACTGTGGGGGCTGAGTGTTATGATATTGGGGGTGAGGAGATGAAAAGTGCCACTCTCCCAGACCAGCAGATCAGAGAGCTTGCCCTATTACAACAAAGGTCATGGCCAGCCACATGCAGATTTATGCCTGTGCCAGAACCAAAGGTAGGTGCCCATGCAGTTCTCATCACTCCTTCCGCCTATGCCATACTCAGGTGTCTTTATTGACAGCCTGGGGATGGGACACCATAATTCCTATCGCTGCCCCTATCCATAGAGCATAGTGAGGAGCCTTATCAAACCAGGACTCCAGCCATCATCCTGCTACCAGGGGCACATGGCTAAAGAAGGATGAGAGGAAATTTTCTTGGTTCCAGTGCCAGTCCTGCTGCCAAGTGTGCACTGCAGCTCAATATTTGCCCCACTTCCAGGTAAGAATTGGCCAAAGGAGACAGAGGAACTTCCACCCTCACTAGGTGCCGTCCCATACCTGCTCATGCACTGTTGCAGAAGCGCAGAGAGAAACACTATTGTTCCTAAAGCCACTCTACCTTTGCATTTCCTGCTGCTACCCCACACACATACCTTGTATGACCATGCACTGCTTAAGAACAGGGTGAGATGCAATTAGGTTAGATATCTGGACTATGACTTTGATCACTCAGCATAGTGTCCCTTAGTCACCATTCATCTTGATTTTCAATAATGTCTGAAATCCTTGAAATAGGGATTTGTCCACGCACTTGATTGCTATTGTCTGATATTATGACCCAGTTATTTAAGCCAGAGCAGTTGATATCTTTATGGTTACATTCCAAGAAAATTTTTATGAATATTTAATACTGTTCATTACCAATCCAGTGCTGTGTAGACCCCTAATGAAGCCTGAGGCAAATGGAAAAATCAAAAGTACTAATTCTATCTTTATTGAAAATTTTTATATTTTGCTAATTGTGGATTTTTGTATTAAATTTGATTTTTTAAATCATTAAAATGTTATTTACTTTACAAAAGGGGACAAGTGGGGTGTTAGACTTTCCATTACTCTTCTTTCTGTACAGTGTCTTGGCCTAGAATACTGACTGGTTGGAGGGAAAATGCTTCAGGTTTATCACCACAACTGAGTTTTCCCAGTGCTAGAGGTCCTTGCTAATAACAGAACTAGCATCCACAGTCCTGAGGAAACTTACATCACACAATAAAGGCTACCATTTCCATTTTAGGAGTAGCCATACAGGGATCACCTCACATCAACTGCTGTAAACCCCATACCTGTAAGAACCACCACAATGCCCCCACTCTTGCAAGACTGAGCTATATTGGGTTTCTCTAACTCTGCCATGGTATAAACTATGCTCAGTCATACACAAGCAAAGCTCTAAGGAGACAACACAATGGTGCCCAGCTAGAAATTAAGCCAACATTGCAAAACAAACTCACACCTGGAGACACATCTGCAGGGGAAAGCAATTTACTGCGACATAGGCTGGTAACATGGATTAAAAAAACAAATCCAACAATATGCTGCCTCCAGGAGACATATCTGATTGGAAAAGACATACACAGGCTGAAGGTGAAAGGTTGGGGGAAAATATACCACGCACACGATCCTCGTAAGCAAGCAGGGGTGGCCATCCTCATATCGAATAAAATCGACTTCAAGACTAAGTTAATCAAAAGGGATAAGGAAGGACATTATATACTGTTAAAAGGAACCATTCACCAACAAGACATAATAATTATCAATATTTATACACCAAATAATGGTGCTGCGACGTTCATAAAACAAATTCTCCTCAAGTTCAAGAATCAAATAGACCACAACACAATAATTATGGGTGACTTCAACACACCTCTCTCACCATTGGACAGATCCTCCAAACAAAAGTTGAATAAAGAAACTATGGAACTCAATATCACAATCAATAACCTAGACTTAACTGACATATATAGAATATATCAACCATCATCAAGTGGATATACTTTTTTCTCAGCAGCACATGGATACTTCTCAAAAATAGATCATATATTATGCCATAGGGCAACCCTCAGTAAATATAAAGGGGTGGAGATAATACCATGCATTTTATCTGATCATAATGAAATGAAACTGGAAATCAATGATAAAAGAAGGAAGGAAAAATCCTACATCACATGGAAAATGAACAATATGTTACTGAATGATCAATGGGTTACAGAAGACATAAAGGAGGAAATCAAAAAATTCTTAGAGATAAATGAAAATACAGACACAACATATCGGAATCTATGGGACACAATGAAAG